>NW_009635457.1:3309-7325 GCF_000690535.1 Cariama cristata | reverse complement strand
GAAAGAGCTGGGGAGTAGTGACTTGGCTTTTTTATGGTACAGTTGCCATACCCTACACAACATGTAAATATGCTGTTATAGATTTTATACATATTAGAGGCAAGACTACTACAGCTTGAGCATAAAATCATGTTAGACTTAGTGATATGATTTAATTTTACTTAAAGTGAAGGAATCCACTTTCAATGTTATTTTTAAACTAAAGAGCAGCATTCTGGCATCAGTATAGGAGTAATGATGCAGCTTTTAAAACTATCTGTCAGCCTGATAATATTGCATATTAGACCAGTAAATATCCCGGGACCGCTTTTAGCTCTCCTGTGTGTAGCAAGTGAATCCTGTATGTTTGCAAAGCAGTTTGCTTTAAACTCCTTTGTAATCTCTTCATAGCACAGGACTGGGAAGCCATGGTGACGTTAAGTTGATTTTCTTTCGAGAGAGCACTATGTGCTTTTAATGTGTTCAGCTCCTTAAGGCAATGAGTGTTGCTTTTTTCCTCCTGCAAGGCAATAAGCAGTATCTGGTGTTCAAGAAAGTATGAATAAAATAACAGATTCTCCTGCAACTACTTTAACTCAGATATCTGGAAAAATCCAAGTGTTATAGGGATCATCCAAAAAATTTTCATACACCCCTCGGGGTCCAAAAGCTCATGTTTTAACACTGTTAACACTGTTAGAACTGTCAGAATTCATCCAGATAAATATTTTACTGAGTTCCGTACTATTTATTGCATTTGTACAAGGAGGTGTTACAGTGCCATTAAACCTAAGCTCACTGTGGGATTCATATATCTTTCCATTAAGCAATCAGATTGCTCCATAGTGGATTTATAATTGGCCTACCTGTTTTTACTTTGGTAAATCCAGTCTCATCAGATGCATTGTTTGCATCTGTGTTCATCTAGTGTTTCCACATTCAAACTGGGCATGTAAATAGATGATCATTGCTGAAGGAAGAAGTTCTTAAAGCATGTGATTCTAATCACTGTAAGAAAATGGATATAGCATTAAAAGGGCTTTCGATCAGGGTAAGTGTTCACAGCTTCCTTTGTGCAAATGTGAAATGCTGCTACTTTAATTTGGAGGTTTCCCATGTTTGCTTGCAGTGGTATTCTTAAAAATATCAGGATTGGGAAGAGGTTTATGAGTCTATAAATCCATGTACTGAGTACCCCACTATTGCAGGCAATCCACTATACAATCATTTTCATCAACTGATTAAAACCCACTCCAAAAACAATCAAATAAAAACTAAAATAACTTTCACCTGTTGCTGCTGTCCCCCCCCCCCCCCCCCCCCCCCCCCCGAGAAAATGTTCCAGATCTTTATTTCCTTGACATTCGGAAGTGTTCTAGTTTTTATCCAGATTGTGTTCTTGAGCAGTTTATATTGATTTATTCTTATACCAATACAGCTCTTGAGCCTATTCACCTCCTGGGTTTTTTTCTCATTTTCAGAACAAGAACTCATACTCACTGTCACTCTTCATTTTGTGGACTGAAGCATCCTAGTATTTCTCATCCTATCTTACACTTGTCTCTCCATTCCTCTGAACATCCTAGTAGTATATTTTTCTGAAATATGGACAATCAGAATACAGATTAGATGTCACCAGCACTATATATAATGATATGAATGTTTCTCTATCTCCACTGAAAATATCTTTGGGTTTTTGTGGTCATGTTCCATTGATGGCTCACAGCCAATGTGACCAATTACCTTAATGACATCTTTCTCCATTCTTTCTAGTCAAAACTCTGAGCAGATGGATTCAGCGAAAGGCTTATCTCTTTGCTGCATTTGAACTGCTGCATGTGAAATTGTTCCCACCTGGAAGTGGCACAAAACTGTACCATGTTATATGCCTTGTTAATAAAACTATATGAAATGTAGCTTGTTTTCCATCAAAAAATTTGCAGAAAGGACAGAGAAGCCACAGAAAAGGCACATGCAATGCGAAAAGTAAGCCAGTCATATGTGCTATTAACCACCAGTATGGCCTGTGTCCTGCTTTAATCATTCTTTGCTGGGCATTGGACCTGATGTGAGTTCTAAGCTGGGGTTTCAAAGACGTTAATGTTCTGGGTTCAGGGAGATATTTTGGGAAGACTGTAGAGCATACTAAGCATACTGAAACAGAACATATTGCTGTTTCATGGAAAACTAGATAGCAGCCAAAGAAGACTTTGGCAAAGCAGGGCTTTACAGCTGATTAAGTAAAGTAGGGTAAAACACACCGTTTCATCTACTTTCTTTACTCAACATCTACATTTTTAGCCAGTTTATAGATGTAGTGACAAAGATGATTACCAATTCTTTTGAGGGCAGAACAAGCACTCCTTCTCGAACATCAATGTTTCTTCTTGTTTGTGTCACTGAGAATGTGTTAGTGTCTCATCTGTAATGGGTTGTGCAGTTATTGTGTTGCTGCTGCTATTTTGGTCGGTGCTTCTTCCGTAACAGCTAAATCACAAAAAAATAATAACGTAAATATCCTTTGTCTTAACCAAAAAGAGATTTCCTGGTTCTTTAATCACAGAGAATGTGATTCAGTTCACATTACTTTTAGTCTTTTGATTTTAGGTTTTCCTGTAGTCAGTCAGATGAAAATGAGCAGCCCCAAAAAAGCAATTCTTCTTATCAGGTGTACGTCTAAGATACGTGGAATAAATCACTTGCCACTGGCAGAAGGTCCTAACTGATTATCTTAGACTGAAGACCTAACCTTTGGAGGAATGTAAATGGATGAACTTCATATCATTTTATTAAAATGTAATATCTCTAGAGCTGAAAGACTTCTGTATTGACCCTCTTTGGAAATTACATAGTAATTGTGTCAATGGTCTGCCTCCATAGATTCTTCAGAATAGATTTTTTCCAAAATGTGGACGAAGTTCTTAGCTTTTAGTGCTCTATCTTTTTTCCAGAACAGATTAAGTAAACACTGGATGGTAATGAAGATGTAGATTACGTATGATCCTCTTCACCATTCTCTACAGACATCCTTTTCCCACTGAAAGACCTTGTATTCTTTTACCTTAGTAACTATGCTTTCCTGTTAATTTTTTAAAAGGTGTAGCACTGTAAAGCCTGGTGTATTTGTTGTAAGCAAGAATTCAGCTGTGACAGGCAAGGCAGATTATATATCCAGTGTGTAATTACTGTATTGGTACTCTGTGTAATGATAGCTGCTGCATTCAGCATTTCCACATGAGTTGTCATTTATATATTGTGCTTCCAAGGCCCTACTTTAGACCTTTCCTACTACAAGTCACATTGTAATTTCAGATTAGTTTGAGTTAGGAAAGGCACCAGGAATTTCCTGTCTACCTCAGTGAATAGTGATTCAGTAACGTGCCGTTCATCATCTTCTACTAAACAAGCTTCTGTATTAACGTGTTTTCAGAATAAGTAGAAAACATACTTCACAGAAATGGAATATGCTCAATGCACGTGTACACTTGACTTCTCTTCCTAAGAAATGTGTCAATAGCCTGGTAACCAGGGAGTAGCTGACACTAATAAAGTTCTTTCCTTCAGCTTGGTTGAAGAACTGGTATGGTTCACTTATTCCTAGAAACATTTACAGATGCTTTTAAATTCAAATGCTAGCAGGATTCTCCTCTGACTACTCATACTTTACTACCAAACTCAGCATTAAAAAATCGTTAAAAAGCTCTGAAGCTCTAAGTTCTGTTCCTGGCTCTGCAGCAGATGTAGTTTTTCCTCAAGTCACCAGATCACACTGCCACACAAACCCTTTAAAACTCTTTATCTTCCTCTTGGTAATACTTTGTTATCATTAGAAATATGCTGTTTAGTGAATTGAAGGCGCTATGTTGCATTATATGACGTTATTTTCTCAGGCTAATTGAGGAGGTACCCTATCATTTACAAAGGAATTTTGTCTTCCTGAACTAAACAACAGAAGTTGTAAATTCCTACCGATTTTCTTAAATCAAAAGAGCACAGACAGTCCCCAGATTGGGAACACAAAAGCAAGTTCAGGAATG
>NW_009635457.1:0-3292 GCF_000690535.1 Cariama cristata | reverse complement strand
CCTCTCACTTCTGACAATGTAAAACATACTATTACAACCATAGTTCCTCTGATTTGTATGAGAGGGAGGACAGCCTCTGTGGATGTAGCACAAACCCCTTGTAAAACACAATTGAATGAGACAATTTGCATCCAGCCAGGGTGCAAATGAAACCCAGAGCCCTGCACTGAGACGCATGGGGGTCAATGGGAGAGTGAAGAGCTGTGATTCGTATGGGTTGTTGTGTGGCAAGTGACAACTCCCTGTGTCACAACTGGAAGTGGTGTTGCAGTCCCTGTCCCATGAGCCCTCCTGCAGGCCAGAGGGGGTGGGATTGCAGCAGGCAGAGCAGATCAGATTCAGCTCTTGCTGACAGAAGAATTGCCATTCAAATTGCCTTTTTTTTTTTTTTTTCTCCTTTTCTCCCCAAGAAAGTACCTAAGGCAGAGTTACTCCCACTTTGCCCCACAGCTGTGCAGTTTAAATTATGAGCATTTGTGAAGGAAGAACATTGAGTCCATTTGCCTTTAATAGGGTCCCCCGGTGCAACTGCTGACAGAATTTGGTTGAATGAAGGCAATTCAGGGAAGAAAACAAATAGGGAGAAAAATGGCCAGCCCCTAGGGATGGCAGCATTACACAAACACAACAAACCCATACGCAACAGTGCTCAGGACATTGTTGTTTCCAGTTTAGATTAGCCAGTGGCAGCTTGACTTTGGATAGGCTCACTGCAGGCTTTAGGAAGCCATAAAAAGGATGTTATCCGTTTTATGGGGGGTCACAATCCCTTCTGATGTAGCCATATGTTCACTAGTGCAAACTTTTCACTCCCTGCAGTCCACTGGTGAAAATCTTCTCATCTTAAGAGGGATTTAAAACAACAGTTTTGTCTTGAGTTAACTTATTACCAGCAGTTTTGAACAGGTTAATATTTGTAAAAACTAGTCTGGACACTTTGTAATGATTTGTTCCAGAATACAAATATTTCTGGTTGATCTTTGGCTAGAGCACAAGATACTGTGAGCCAGCCTTGTATATGCCACTTTCCCTGACAGTCTTCATCTCACAATCCTTTTAAGCCAGTCAGCAACAGTTAACACCATTTTGCAATATTACAAACCACCGCAATGCAATGAAGATGACGGTGTTATAACCTAGATTTCCCTTCATCTCTTTTCCCGACTGCCAGCAGCTAAGCTCATGCCCACCATAAACAGCTGCCAATAAGTTTTCCTGCATCAGGAAGCTAGAAATAACCTCTCTCCTTTTCCAGATGAACGAGTCAAGCAAATTCCAGGGCATGTTTTCAAATGAAGATGCAAAAACCTGCCAAAAACCTCAAGTCAGCCCTCTCTGTAAAAGCATGATCACAACTCTGGGGAGTTACTGTGTTTTAGTGGAAGCACATGAAAAACTGCTTCGTAAGGGAAGATGCCCCTTCAGACAGCTCAGTGTTCAGACACTGCTTATGTGAAAAGAAACCATGATGCATCAAATAAAAAAATAAATGCAATTCCTAAGTCTTGTGATATTTCTTGATGCAGATAAAAAAGAGAAGATGTCTGGGTTTGCGGAACCCTGGGAGGAGAGAACTACGCTCTAAACGTGCTGCCCCCGAGGGACTGGGTCTGTTGTCGAGAAGAGAGCAATGCAAGATCATGCTGATGTAAGGAGCTGTAAGTTATGATAATGCAGGTTGCAGCTTGACAGGCTTGGTGAGAAGCCAAGACAGCACGTTTCTGCCCTCCATGCCAGGCAGAGCAGGACCGTGGAAGATATCCAGTGGTCACAACAGCGGCTAAGGATGGGATGACTGGTGTCACCAGGCATGTCGACCTGAGCAATGAGCCCACCACATCCTCCTTCGCCACTACAGATCTCACCGAGTGTTACAGAAACGTACGTGCCCTTGCTGCCCAGGGAGCTGCCGCTCACCTTCCTGGGCAATTTCCAGCATCTCACATTCTCGCCTGTGATGACTTAGGTTGTGTAACTGTCTGATGGGCTGCTGTGCTGCAGTATCGTTTTCAAAATCAGTAACAACATTTCTGCAGGATCTTTCAAATTTTATGCTGAAATCTCCAAATGACCCCCTAAGATGACCTCATTTGTCTTCAGAAAGTATTCTGTTCACATTCCTGTATTTGGATAGTTCTGAAAAATTGACTCTGCACTCTGTGCATTGCTTTCTCACAAACTTTCTGTGACTAAATGTCATTCTGTGCAAGTCATTACTTTTCATCTTAATATACTGCTAGTTAATTCTGTTTTTCGAAAAAACATGTAGCAGAAATGCAGATTGCTGTGCACAACATTGAAGGGTTGATGTAATATCTGGACAGGTCATATTCTGCAGTGATTAAAACTTCTATGATTAGTGAAACAGGAAGGTGATAAACAATGAATTTATTAATGCAGTTATACACTATAACTTGTAAGAAAAAGAACCCTTTCTGCACAGCAGTAGTAAGTTAAGAGAATACCAGTAAACACAATGAGAGAGAAAAACATTAGCTTAGGATTCCCCACTCTCTTCAGGCTTCACAACTAAGGATACTTAGAAGACTTCAAAATTATTACCAGGAACACAACAACATGGTGAGTATTTATGCTTACTCTTATGTTTTTCTTAAGTTTTCTTTGTTGTACCAAAGTAGTATTTCTAAAAAAAAAAAAAAACAAACCAAAAATAACCCAAAAACACCCCCCCAACCGAAAAATTGACAGAAATAATTACTAAGCAGATTTTTTCCCCAAATCCTGCAGTTGATTATGATGATGTTGATGGTTTAGAGGACTTTTTTAATGCAAAGTTTGGAGAAGTTTACCAAAAGTGCAGAAAATACTTTTCTTTGTGCCCAAATTTGTATACGAAGGAATAAATCTCCACATTTGTCCTCGGCAATTTTCAAAACGATACCAGCGGAATAGGAAAAATGTTCCATTCTTGAAGGCTGGCGTGGCTGTGCTGTGCAGTTACACTCAGAGCCGGCCTGGCTTCCCGTTACCCTCTGCCTTTCACTAAGGCAGAAATGAGCCCTGGTACAGACAACTACTTCGGGGCATAATAGGGTGAAGAAATCACTTCCCCCCTGCAGCATGTGGGGGGACACTCTGCACCTCACGCTGTACAGCCGGCAAATAAAGCCGTGTATTTGCCACTTCAGCAAATCAGCGGCAGTGAATCAATAGCAGATCAATCCCGCTCGTGTTGTCATTATCCGCGTGGTACTTGGCACCGTTGCTGCACAAAAGCGGGAAGGTAAAAGCCGAGCAGCCCAGTTTGTGGAGACCCGCGGCAGACGCAGAA
>NW_009635456.1:27708-36894 GCF_000690535.1 Cariama cristata | reverse complement strand
GAGCGGAGCAGGTCCCTTTCCTCCTCTCCTCCCTTACTTTCCTATTTTCCGTTGTTATTGTTTCTTCAGGTGTTTATAAGGGTTTAACCTCTCACCTCTGAGCACTTTTTGTGAGACCGGCACAAATGGGCTGCCTTTTTCTTCGAGCCATATCCACAATTCCCAGAAAGCACATCCTTGCTGCTGCTTGAATATTGTTTGTTTCTTTTTTTTATTTTTAAGAGTTCCTTCTTTTCCCGTTGACTTTCCATCTTTCTTTAATCTCATTTAAAAACCTCTCGCTCTTCCAATGCCTCCGCTTCTTTCTCTCTCTCTCTGTTATTGGCTTTATGGCCAAATGCTTTAATTTATTTGCCATACAATATCTCTTTACCACCGTTCTGGGGATACAAGTTGTTTGAAAGACGTTACAATAATATCAATGCCTGGCACATCTGTTTGTCAGTGTGCGGTGTTTCCAGCTCAGCCGCTCAGGGACGGGTGGGAGGAAGGTATCTTCCTCTGCTTGAGCATCTGGGGAGATTGACTGTAATTACCCGAGCTAAAACTTAGCTGAGATTTGGGGTTTCTAAGACAAAACGTACTGGGCAACCCCTCTTTTCCCAATATTAGCACCGTGGTATTTGCATCAGCCAAACTGAATTGCACCCTGATGCTGATTAGTAATTAATTCCGTCCTTGCACAGGAAAAGGTTGGACCCAACATCTGGAGGAAGAGTTCTGGACTCGTGTTTCTGGTCAAAATTGGGGAATTTGGCTCCAGACTGGTGGGGACGGTTGTGAATTTGTTTGTCGCGGTGGTGATTTGGCTCTAGCCCTGTTGTTGAAGGTGCTGCGCTTGTAGGTGGGTGCAGCCCGGTCGATGGCGGTGAGAAGTCGTTGCTTTGCATGAAGGACAGCCCAACCGCGGGGATGGGAGCCGTGACTGTACCCATTGCTCAGCTGGGAACAGAGCTGCGTGGGGGTCAAATGTCCTGGCCTGGGGCTGCAGAGGGTCTACAGCAGTCTGAAAGCCGAGTTATTTCTGGTGATGCATTTTAGCAGAGAGAAACCAGGCACCTTGGGCTAGGCTGGGGGTGAGACACCAGCTTGCCTTGGGCTAGGCTGGGCGTAGCGCTGTTAAAATCACCCAGCAATTGCCTCTCCTGTGGTGTTTTTAGCTTTCCTTATCAATGCACTTCATAACTTCTAATGTACATTGATTGCTGTCTATTTCTCCTTTTATTTTTGCATTATGCTTGATTGCTGCTTTAGCAATAAGAATAGGGCTTTTAGCCAAAATTGTCTTTTTTGGATTGCGGAGTCCTGACTTTTTGGCGCTCTAATAAGTTTTGTGTTACGAGCCCACATTTCTCTGTTGACATTTTTCCTTCCAGCCAATTTCTCCCATAATTTTCCCCAGCATTGGAAATGAGTCCTTTTGAAGCACTGAGTATATATATTACTGATTGGGGCAAGCTTTTATTATCCGTTGTGAATGTAATCAGGTCCTCATCACTAGTTTCTTGATAATCACTGAGCACCGGTTCAGTCATTAATTTCGTCTTTATCCATCATGTCTTTTTTTCCACGTTATTTGCTAAATAGGTTGGACGTGATTACGACACTCAGCATCTGAGCTTGTAACTCTTTGCTTTCTTAATGTGTTTACGTTGTCAGTGTAATGCTGTCCCTGGTACTCAAGTCTGCGGTATTTTACTATGAAGGATGCTCAGCCAAGTACAGTGAGCCTGCATGGAGGAGATGAATACTCCTTTGTTAGACGATCACCATTGACGGTCTTTAGACCCTGATGTTTCAATACTGCCTGCCTGTAAGCTCTAATTTATTATCTCCTCAAATCAAGCTCCTCAGGACTGAGCTGTTTATCTTTCCCCTTGTTTGCAGCGTGGTGCTTATGTAGAAATTCATCCCGGTCTGTAGTTTCCCTTCGCGGTCTATGCCTGCTTGGGTCAGCACCGCTTGTGTCGGTAGCAATCCATATGTATCCAATGCATCTAAGAGACCAACAGCTCGAAAAGTAGGAAACTAAATGGATTATAGCAAAGACTTTGACAGGCCAGTCATTCCGATCACTCGGTAATGCCAATAATATCACCTTTCTTCTTGTCAAAGAGATTTTTCCAGTTCCTGCTACCCCATAGGAAGTCCTGCGGCACGGATGGATGGAGAAGCAGTGGGTAAATGGCTCCTTTGGGCGGTATTTGCCAAGAAGGGTTGCGTTTGCTCACCGAACAGCCTTTAAGTTTGTGCCCTGCTTGCATTTTTTTAAGCCTTCCCCTTGCATGGGGAGCACGACACCACTTCGGGCTGCTCAGGTCTGTGATGTTTTATTCTATGAAAGGTGCTGCATCGTGTCCATAGAGTCACAAGGCAGCCGTGGAAAACCTGGGGGTCTCGGCTCACTCCTCTCACCCGGGGCGGGCAGGGGCAGCCCCAGCCCCGATGAATTATGGGGTGTTGTGCGGTGGTCTGTGCGCATCTCTCATCCTCATTAGCAGGGATACCGGGAAACTGGTTTAGCGGGGTATCCTTAACAAATTAACACACCCTATTGATTGCAGGGGCTAATTAGCTGGGACAGGACTTAGTGTTGCCATGCTCCTAAGTTCTGGTACCCAAACCAGCTTTCTTACACCTCCTCTGGACCTCTCTTTTCTAGTACTGCATTGCGCCAATTAGAGAGACCTTCAGTGTCTTTCGAGAAGGATTTTCAAAGCTCCTCTGAATTTTGCCAGGAGAAAGCTAAGGCTGCAGGCATTAGAAACCCCTGACTTGCAATTGCTGCTGATCCTCACACTGGTCTAAAATGAGCCGAGGGATGACAAGGGCCTCGGGGAGGAAGACACAGTGACATGCAGGGTTGAGCCGAGTCCTTGTGACACCTCTGCTGTCCTCCTCCTCCCCCGGTGATCTGTTGCTGCTGACTTTCTTTACCTGACAAGCCACTGTGCTCCTTCCTGGCCACTTCTGTCTCGCACCGTGACTTGGTCTGGGGTGATTAGGCACTTAACATAGGGAATGAGACTACCCTTGATCACATTAAGCTTATAAAAATTAAAAAAACAAATGCAAAAGGGCTGTGAAATCTGTTTCAAGCTACAGACTTGTTTTTCAGCAATGAGGGTTTGGAACGAATTTCCCCGAAAGTTGGTTGTTTGGTGATACTTGCTGTGTCCTGCCCAGCTGGTCATGACTCTCCACGGGCAGAGGCAGGCACACGCCGTGATAATCACCTTGCTTCGGGGGGTGGCCAATTTTGTGTCTCCCCTTTCTTGTTCGGTGCCTTGGATTTAGGTCCCGGGGGAGGTAGCTGAGGGTGTCGTTGTTGTACAGGTGGTAATAGCACACAAGATGAAGCACCAGCTCTGGTACTTGCTGCTTTTCTGAACCAGGCTCCTGATGGAGACCACAAAGGATGCACTGTGAATTTTGGAAAATGTTGTTCCATTGCCGCTGGACCAACCCGTGTGGTGAGGACAAAATTCGTTTGACCGAAATGCGGAGCTGTAACTGTGCGTTGTTGGTGGGTAAGGAGGTCCTCTGAACCCCGTTAGGGATCAGCAGAGAGCATCTCCAAGAGGCGCTCATCCCAACCTGCGCCAGATGTTCAAGAGAATTAGTAGGGCTCCTGCTATGGGAGGACCTTAGATTACTGCCGTCAATATAGACAACATGCTGTTAGAAATCTCGGTCGGAAAGACAAATTTCACTTTTTGGAAGGTGATACCACTGGATGGTGGTTGTGGCATAGGTAAAAAGCCCGATGCCCTGCCTGCTAAAGCAGCAGGTTGGCGTGTTGTCAGCCCGCCCAAAGCCAAGCAACAATCTCCAAATGGATTTTAAAATTCTTGATCTTGTTCTTCTCTCTTTTAATGCACATTTTGTTCGGCGGTCATCTCTCTTAATTCTCGCTCATAGTTTCAACTTTCCTTTCTCCAGAGGCATCAGCCCCTCTGGATAATGTGCCCTGACAGCTCTTCTTACCAGAGCTTTCAGCATCGGTGTACAGAGCTCTGTGGAAATGGAAGAAAATCCACCTTGTAAGTGCTTTTATGGGCTGAAAACAAACTGCGTCGAACAACCAGCCCTAGCACCTTCTGCCATCCCTGGAGCTGAGCGAAACCTCGAGAGGCTGAAAAAAGTACGGTGGCTGAGCTTTGGGATTTTTCTTCTTTTTTCCCTCCTTCTCTTTTCCCCAGCAGTTGTGAAAAATGATGGGTGCGGGAGATATTTTACCGAGAGAAAATTGGATAGTCTTCCAGGGAAGTGCGATAGCATCCGCTTTGTCTCATTTCTCAACCCACCCCCACGTCCCTCAGCCCTCCTGGGGCAGAGAAATGGGCTGGAGAGCTGGGAGACCCTCACGCTCTCGGCACGGGCATGGATCCTGTGCCGGGACGAGGCACCTGCGTTAAAAGCAGGTTGTGCCTCCAGGATGCCTGGTGCGCATCTCAGTTTTGCCAAATCCCCATCATTTTTGGAAAGATTAAAGCCGCGCTTTCGAAAATCCCCAGGTTTTCTGCTCATTTCTTTTATTTTCTTTCGCCTTCTTCCTCCCGCTTTCTTTCCTCTCCATCTCCCCACACATCCGACGCTCCTCGCTGTCATCCATCTCTCTGCTGTACACACATGGAGAGGGTCCTTTCTGTTGTCCAAGCCTCGGGAGCTTCTTTTGGTTTTAATTAAGAACAAATGAAGGCAACAAAGTGATTTGTGAGGGGCAGCGCGGAGCAGTGGGATGCCGGGGCAGGGATGCAGAGCTGGGTTTTGCCTGTGCCGACGGGGAAAGGAGCTGGGTATGTTCCATTTCTTTTTATGCTTTCTAATTTCATCTATTGTTTTAGGATAATATAATTTACTTTGTTTTTAATACAAGGACTGCGTAAGCTACCATCTGTAATATTTTGTGGACCCTGACATAAATTTCCATTACGGCGCTTATTAAAACCTCTCTTTATTGCTCTGAACATCCACGGCGCTCTGCAAATTTCTTTGTTTTGTTTTGTTTTCCCCCACTGCCTTGTGAATTCACTAGATTTATACTTGCCAGGAGTCTTTTGGAGGGTGATGCTTGGAGCAGCGAGCATCTTTTTTATCTCATGAAGCTTATATCCCTTGTAGGAGCTCCCAGGCCACCTCGGCATGAGTAAGCAGAGGGTGGCAAGTCCTGCTGGGACTACACAGCCATGAAATGTGCCAGGATTAAAAGCTGGAAAAGCTTTTATGAAATGTGCGTGTCTGTCTCTCTCCTTACCCTGCCCTCAAAATAAAAATATTTCCCGCAAGTGCTGTTGTTTTATCAGAGCAGGGCTTTTCCTAGAAGGGACCTTTTTATTCTGCTCAGTGTTTGCGCAGTGTCTAGCCTTGCAAATCCCATTCTCCGTGTGTTGGGAGGCATCCTTCTAATAACCGTGATTAATAATGAATGACAACCATTAAATCACTTTAAATATCTATGAGGAGCATGATGGAGACCCCTTGCTTCCCGGCAGTGGTAATGCTGTCCAGGTATGGAGAAGCCCATTGCTCTCCCTTGTGCCACGGCCACAAAAGGGGGGGACCCTGTAGAGTACCGAAGTAATTTGTGTGGTTGTTGCTTTATTTAGCAATAACGCCTGGAAAAACGTGGGGTGTGAATTGGGAGAGAGATTCCCACATTGACTCTATGGGTCAGGGGTGCGTTAATTCATCACGGTGCTGGCAGAGGTTATGTGAGGCAGCAGCTGCTCTTCCTTTGCAGGCTTCAGCCCGGTAAATCTCGCTTTATGGCAGCTTTATGCCTGGAGAAGCGGATTTCCTGCGGGTAGAAATAATCCAGATTATGGGGACCTGCTGTGCTTGTGTAAGATGATGAACCGCCATCCAGGAAAGCCTCTGTGCCCGTGAACTTTGTGTCTGATTAGGGGCTGTGCTATATCAGGGCTAGAATACGTCCCTTGCCGTAGTCCCTATCTCCTGCTCTCATGATGGACCATCTCTCTATGGCAGGATCCAAAAGATGCTTTAGCTCTGCCCGGTTGAGCCTGTATCACCTCTGCCTCTGCTCCCACAAAACTGGGCCATGCTTTCCAGCTTTATCCCATAAATCTGCCCATATAGATGGCAACAGGATGAAGGACAGCCATCAGCAGAGCGGTTGGACCCTTCAAAGGTTAGAGCAGCCGAGAGGGACACGTGTCCCGTTTCTTCTCACCCAGGGTGGTGAGGCTGCCATCCCCATGAGGTAGGACAAGGTGTTTCCCAACCTTCTCCAAGCTCCCCGTACCCGTCGTAAAAGCTAGTGCAAAATTAAGCCAACACCTCCCTGTTGTACCCCTGCCAACCCTGCTTTCACGAAGCACAAACAAGGGGAGAATTTGTTCCTCTGGGCTGCCGGGAAGCCAGCACTGCACGCTCACGTGGCCGAAGACAACGGCCGGGATTTTCCACCGCCATGCACCTTGTCTTTCTCACTCCTGTCATCACGCTCGTTTGGTCTCAACATCCCGCTGAAGTTCAAAGGAGGCTTTCAAAGACGAGGCACAAATGGTGCCCAGATGCTTAATTTGCGGTGGCTTTCGGAGGTGTCTCCATGCCACCTGTGCCCGGGGGAATAGCAGAATGCCTGCATGGGCTGAGAGACGGTAAAAATAAGAAGCTGTTGTTTGTAGATGCTCAGTGGAGTAGAATGAAATGAAAAGCCTGTCCTGCTGTGATGAATTCCCTTGGTCATCATTTCTGACCACAAGCGGTAGCTGAAGTGGGGCAGAAGGAGAAATGCTGAGGCATACTTAGGTAATGGTGAGTGAAGGGCGGGAGTATAGAAGAGGAATGGATAAATTATTTAAGGTACAATCATTAGAGCGATGGTGAGGAGGGGGGTGAAACAAATTTTTTGCGTTTTGCTTTGCTTGCAATATTGAAAATGGGAAAAAAATCATTTTGGATCAAGCTGGAATGAAACCTTAATAACTGACGGCTGAAGGAAAGTAAGGGAATTGATGCTAGGTTGACTGTTCCTTGTTCACTGAGAAAAGCTTTGCTCGAGTGTTTTCATAGCGAGATAGGCCAGAAGGCCAAGAGAGCAGCAAAGTCCTTTGAGCTCCTGCCTGCAGCAGGCTGTTCCTGAAGAACGGAGCAAACTCCTCTTGCCTCTCCTTCAGGTAGCACCTCGTGCTTTGCAGGGAGAAATCCCACAGGTTTTGGGCAGCATCCCGAGGCGGAGGATGCACCTGGGATGCGGCTTGGCAGGGAGAGCATCACTCGCATCCCTGCTCTGTTCGTGGTGGGCTTCCCTTCCTCGTGCCGTGTAGCTGGGCTGTCTGCATCTGGCTTTCTCCTTCCTTGTCCCCTGATGTGGTGGGAGACTTCCTAGTGACAACTGTCCCCCTTTTCTGGTCTGATCTCTTTTAAGGGTTGAAGGTGCTACAGTCTCCTGAAAAGCACGCGGTGCTTCTTCCCATGCCCTGGCAAAGGCGATACTGCAGGCTCTGGACAAGTGCCTTTATGCTCTTTTAAGATTTCCAGAGCCACTCTTGGAGGACCGTTAAGACCTTCGGCTGGTGATAATTGGATTTGTAAGACAGTGCAACATGTGATAAAGTGCTCTTGTTGGACAGGATCCCAGTTTTCTTCTATCATTCCTATTAATGTGATAAATGTCGCTGTCTCAGCTGATAGGGCCGTGTTGGATAATAAGATTGGAATCAGCTTTGATTTCTCCAGCTCAGTTCTGCATCACGGCTCAGCAAGAGCAGGCAGGGAGAGACCCGGCGGAGGTGTCCATCGGTGGGGCAAGGGTATATATGCCTTCACGCCGTGCCGTTTCCTAGCTGGCAGGGCAGGAGATGAGGAGACGGGTCCAAGGAAGCGGCTGCAAGTTTCCAAGCCACTGGGCACGGAGCGGGTGAGGAAGGTGGCCTTGGAGGAGCTGGAGCAGAGGGTTGGCTGTGTCAGGCAATGAAACCTTTCCTAATTAAAGCTGATGGCAAACAAAGGCAGGAGTCCGAGTACAGCTGGGCAGCACAAGTCCAATTTGGAACTGAGCAGCTGTGAAATTGGACCCATCGACCACAGCTGGGGCTGGAGGGGGAGAAAATCGGGGAGTATGGCTGGGTGAGGGGGGCAATCCGGGCTGGGAGAAAGCCGTTACGGCTATAGGTGGTATCAGTACTCCCCATATGTCTTGATGTACCATAGTCTATAGGAGGTCCTGCTTATTCTGCTCCTTGGGAGTTAGGTAGCTAACCGGGTCCTGGACTATGGATGAGTAGGGGGAGAGGTGGCACTTTGGAAGCCCAGCGTGCTCCGTCTCCTCTGCAGTGGTGGTGGTAGCCAAAATGGGCAAAAGCTTTCCTGACACGTGGGCTGTGCTCCAAGGCATCGTGCTGAGGCAGAAAAAGAAGGATGGGGTGGTTTTGGTTTTTTTTTTCCATGTCAAACTTCCAACCTGTCTGAGAAGTAATGGTTACTCTCACTCTTTGTGTGAATATAGAAGAGATTTCTTTTTGAATCAAATGGTCTTTCTAGGTGGAGATGTTTTTTTTCTTCCTGTCCTTCTCTTTGTGTCGCTCCCCTTGATTCCTCTGAAGATGTGTTGTGCTTTATTGTGGCTGTTCCTTGGCGATAGGATGTGTGTGCAGGGGAGGATGCTTAATAATGCTGCGGTAGCAATCCAGTGGGCATTGTGCTGAGGGTGAGCAGGAAATAGTTATGGCATTCTGCTCATGGCTTTTTTTGTAGGACCCATCCTTTTTCTTGCTAAACAACCGCCAAATTAAGCCTCCTTCCTCTACAAGGGTGGTTTGAAGAGGCAGCTGGAGGCACCAGCCTTTGAAATTAGGTGGCAAACTGAGCCACTGTCTATTTCTGCTTCATATTTTGTGCAAAATGAGGGCAGCGGGAGGAGAGTGCAATGAGGGTGCTGTGTCCAGCCGCCCGCCCGCCCTTTGCAGAGCTGTTAACCCTGCTGCAAGCCACGTACGGGGACAGAGAGCTGCTTGAGGTTCTTAAAACGTTGCTGGGGTTTGGCATGGAGGTAGCTAGCGGACAGAGGCAAATTGTTAAACATCCCTGCCGTGTACCAAGTCAGCTGCAGGGACTTTGCTAGCAATGCAAGCAGAAATCACGGTTGAAGCACGGGGAGGCTACTGCAGTGATCATCACCAGCATTATTATCCTCAGGTACCCTTACTTAGAGACCAG
>NW_009635456.1:25296-27698 GCF_000690535.1 Cariama cristata | reverse complement strand
GAAAGAGGAGCACACACTGTTCAAACAGCCAGGCAAAGTACCCTGGGCCTGCTGAGCCCCAGTTTTGTAAATGTTATTTCCAGTCTTCATTGACTTCCCAGCGTGTCCTTTCCACTAGCTCTGATTGCCTGCCTTTCCCTCTTCGGGAAGCTGGGGTTTTGTCCTCTTCCTTGATTGCTCTGATCTATGCAAAAAAGGGGAAACCAGCAGGCAGCCACAAACAAATCAAAATTAAAAATAATAATAATAAATTTAAAAAAAATCCCAAGCCCTAAATGGTCTGCCCTGTTTGTACCATCCCCAGCTTGGAAGTGATGTACTTGAGCACTCGAAACAAAGCTGTCGGGAGCAAGAATGGCAGCAAACTGCTCCTGTTGTGGGGTTTTGGAGGCGGGCTGTAGCTGGCGGGTTTGCTTTAGTGCCAGGAGAAAGCTGTCGAGTCTTGCAAAGACCCCAGGAGCTACTGGGGAGAGCTGAGGTGTTTGGGGCTTGACAGCATCGGCACGGCCTGACGTGCGTTGTGGCAGGAGATAAAAAGACCAAGAGGAGGAAGCTTTGCCTCTTCCTCCTCATCACGTTGAAGGTGCATCTCTTAGATATATGTCTACTCATGGATGGACTTCGACCATCCCATGTTGGCGGTCCTGTGCCGTCGCAACAGGGCAACCAGAAAGATTCGGGGTTCGGTTGTGCGTTGGGTTTTGCTTGGTTGTGTTTGGGGTGGGCTGCGAGCGGGCAGGGCACCAGCAGCCACCCCGGGGTCTGCCTCGTCCTACGGCCGAGCAGACGCAACCCCGGGTCTCTTATTGCTGCAGGGCCTCATCTCCACCGTGCGTGCTCCTCGCTATCAACTGTGGCAGTTTTTGCTTGGGGAGCGAGCGTCAAGTATACCCCAGAAATGTGCTCTGCAAGGACGAGAGATCCCAGAGCAAAATCGAAAAGCAGCTGCTTCCTTATTACACCTGGCCTTGTACCCGGCGAGTCCATCATCACGTTGTCGGGGCTCTGACACTTCGTGTAGCACAGAAATCCTGCCGGGTATAAGCAGTGTTAGACAAGCAGAGGGATGCTGCCCTGCTTTGCCTAAGAGATGGTATCAGCAGAGATATGGCAAGGTAACGAATTCTGGCTGCTGGAGAAAAGCCAGGCAGAGGAGAGATGCTTAGGGGCTGCAAAGCCCCTCTGCCGCTCACCAGATGTTTGTGAGGGTTGCTCCCACCCATCGTTGTTTGCACCGACTTGCTGTGTTTTGCAAGGCTGCAAATGCCCGGCGTCCTCTCGGGGACCTGCGTACCTGAGGGTGCGTGCACCCGGCTTGGTGGCCTGGCTGCTAAGCACCGACCCTCGGTCATTCTCTATTTTAAATTTTCTGGGGTCTAGTGTATTTTATTGCAGCCCTGGAGCAAAGGAGTACTCCTTCATGTAGCACTTTATGTGCCACAGTGCAGTCTTTTTTTACTGTTATTATTAAAGGTTGGATTTTTAATCTTGAGAGAACGGATATTTGTAATTTACCACCCAGGGCTTGGTAATTAATATTTGTGTAGAGCTCTCAGCGATGGCTTGGATGTGAAATATATAAATAAAGACCGTCTTGCAAGCAGCAGGGGAAGAGGGGAATTAAAGGTTTCTGCAACGTTGGTGGGAATAGGTGAAGGTGTGAAGTGATTCAAAATCCTCAGCACCCGAAGAGGCCGCGGAGAAAAGCCGACCGGGATGCTGTGTGCGTAGGTCAGAGGCTCCCATCGCTCCAGGCCGGCAGGCTTTTCAATCTGGAGGCTGTTCACCGCACGTGAAATGAATTTGTGTTCTTACACCCGTTCCTAGCAGACCATAAAATATGATGCACTCGCAGGGTCTTTGGCTGCTTGTACGGAAAGACCGGTGATTAAATGGGCCGTGGAGATTGAGCTGCAGCAGAGGTGCTGCGGCGAGGGTACCGTCACCGCCACTGCCGGGATGCTCGCGTGGTTAAGGGATCCCTTGGCCTCATCCCCTCGCCCCTTCGAGCTGCGGAGGGGCAGGGCTGACGGCCAAAACCTCCTCTGCCAAATCCACGGGGGGAGAGGGGGTTACCGGGGAGGAGGGATGCGGGAGAGCATCCCTCAGATGCAGTCCCTGCACGTTTTTGGGGTCCTCTGGGAAGTCAGGGACGTGAACCCCGCTGTGCCTAGGAACTCCCCAGGCTTTTCAGGTCAAATTGTCCTGGTGGCACCAGGAATGAGGACGAATGGGAAAGCCCAGCTGCGAGGTCACCAGCACCAGGCGGCTTTTGAGGGGCATTAGGGATCCCCGATGTCTGCGTGTGGTTAAAATCCTTTCCAGCAAAAAAAAAAGTACCTGTTCAGAGTTTGAATTCGAAAGAAACGTACCAAAAAAACCTGAACAAATGTGGGAAAGAG
>NW_009635456.1:24090-25285 GCF_000690535.1 Cariama cristata | reverse complement strand
CACCTCAATACCTTGTGTGTCTTTGCACGCAGGAGCCACTCACAAAAAACCTTCCATCCAGTAGATCCTGTTACAGGTTTTCATGATAATATTAATTTCCCTGGAAAAAGAGAGGTCTGGGTCAACTGGAAGAATTACTGAGCTAAGCTTAGACCAGCAATTTTGGGTTGGGGAAAGGAAAAAACAACCTAGAGAAACTTGTTTCGTTTTCCAGAAAAACATTTGGATTTTTGTTTCAATTACATTTTTTTGTTTTGCTTAAAAAAAAGTAACTAACTGTTGTTATTACGGTTAAACAAACACGCTGACTAAGAAGAGAGAAACTGACAATGAAACAAACCCTTTATTTTCTGGTTGAACAAAATATTTAATTTGACCCAAACAATTTTTCACCTGATTCTTCACTTCTGTCATAAAATCAATTCCCTGCATAGCTCTGTTCTCCCACGCTGCCGACGTGATGCGGTCGGGGAATCCTTTTTGCCTTTCTTTTCTTTGTGTTATTTTGTCCTTTCCCTCCCTTTTTTCCCTTTTCTATTTTTTTTTTCTTTTTTTTTGCTTTTCCATCCTCTTCTCTTTTCTCCCTTCTCTTTTCTCCCTTCTCTTTTCTCCCTTCTCTTTTCTCCCTTCTCTTTTCTCCCTTCTCTTTTCTCCCTTCTCTTTTCTCCCTTCTCTTTTCTCCCTTCTCTTTTCTCCCTTCTCTTTTCTCCCTTCTCTTTTCTCCCTTCTCTTTTCTCCCTTCTCTTTTCTCCCTTCTCTTTTCTCCCTTCTCTTTTCTCCCTTCTCTTTTCTCCCTTCTCTTTTCTCCCTTCTCTTTTCTCCCTTCTCTTTTCTCCCTTCTCTTTTCTCCCTTCTCTTTTCTCCCTTCAATTATAATGTGGCTCTTATGTAACTAATATGCGCAGGTAATATTGTGATTATATATAGAGAGCCATATGGTCCTGTGCAGTCACTTTCAGTGTTGTTAAACCGCTGAAGCGGATAAACTCCATGTCCATGCACAAAGTAATTGCACAAAACTAATTTGTGTTTGCAAACAGAACTGAAATTAAGTATGTAAATAAGCGGAGCTGCCGACTAAATATGATAGTAGGGAAGGGAGGGGGTTGGGGAGGAGAAAGTGGGAACAACTTCATAACTGCGAAGTACAATCCGTGCCTGAGATGGAAATGGTAAGTGTTTGTAATGTGCAGAG
>NW_009635456.1:23638-24041 GCF_000690535.1 Cariama cristata | reverse complement strand
TGTTTGAAGGTTTCAGGCTATAAATCCCGCGTGTGTCTCCTTCCCTAGCCCTGCCTCTGGCTGCAGCACCAGCTTCGTCATTCGCAGGGGAATGTATATATAAAATATATATGTATGTTATAATTTAATGGTTTTTGGTGGGAAATAGACACAAGTTAACCCCATGTCATTCGTTTAGAGACTCTTTTACTGCAAAACTTTTTAAAAGGAACATTTTATAGCCTAGGGTGAGCAGCGCGAATAATGGATGCAGGCGTACGCTTCTGCGACACATAAATTTGGGTTTAAGGCAGCATCTCCCTCCTTCCCACCGGGCAGAGACCCCTCCCTGCCCACGGGGCTGCGAGCTGTACGCTCCCCCCCCACCTGGGGAAGAGGCTGCTTTTTATTTTTGGGGGTACTG
>NW_009635456.1:16497-23592 GCF_000690535.1 Cariama cristata | reverse complement strand
TATCGGGGGGGGGTGTGCGAATGGCTTTTTGCAATGCTGTGTCAGCGGGGAGATTTGCGCATAGGACCACGTTCGTCGCCCGTGCACATCCCAGCAAACCGAGTATTTGCAGCAGGCAGGCACTTTACACCAACTTGAAATGCATCGGGATGCCGGAGCGGGTCCCAAGCCATCCTTGTGGGTACCACGGGAGAAGGAGAAGCGATGCTGACTGCTGCAGAGAAGCTCTGAAGGGTCCCTCAGCCTCCCAACTGGCAATGGGAAGGTTCCCTCTGCTGGCAAACGCCAAGCTCTGGTCCCTGAAAAGCTCTTCGTAATTATAGCGAGCTCGTGTTAAAGCCGGAGAAAGGGTTTTAATTGCAGAAGTGCTTGGGAAAATGTCACTGAGCGCGCACACACGTCATATCCTGTATTTACCAGGAGAAAAGGTGCCGGCAATCCTGGCTCCTGTTTCTAACCCTGTTAAAGACTTATCTTGGGACTGGAGGAAGAGCTCGGCTTCTCTCTACAAGTTTTTTTGCTTCTTCTAAAATTAGCCTTGTGTTTGGCTCCCTCAGACGGGTGCTCGCAGGTGACTGTAAAATGGGTTGAAATCTGCCGGCGGAGGCACGCTGCGTGAGTGCACTGTCATTATTACTGCTATCATCATTAATGGTGATGTCCTTGTCGTGAAATTGGTGGATTTCAGCTCTGTTAGACACCGGAGAGCTTAGAGGGGGGCAGGGAAAAAAAGCTACCAAGAAAATAAAGCGGAATGGCTGTTTACCAGATGGATAAGGGGCAGAATTGCTTGGGGGATATTATGACTCCTTGTTTTCAAGATGGTGCAAAAGCACAAGGTAAAATAGATGCATTAATTGATAAATAAATAAATACTCCTCAAAAACAGATGGGTCCCCTTAAGCCCAAAGCCATCTCTCTTTGTTTCTTTTCCAAGCGCGTACTTCAGAGCGGCGTACGAGTTGTGCACCACGCACAGACGCGCTCTCCTCTGCCGCAGTGTGTTGTCAGTGCACGGTCTAGACCGGGTGGTTTTGCCACAGGTAATACATCTGAACTGGCTCCAAGTCACCAAATTTCTCTTCATCGTATGGGGAAAATACCCCTGCAGCAGCCTGCATGGCTCCTTCTGTTTGGGTTTCCTTGCCTGGCTGCAAAACTTTGCTCATCTCCGCAAATAGGATGCGATTCTGCAGCTTGGGGTGGGGGGGGAACCACGGTGCTGTTCCCCAGCGCTGTGCTGGGCATGCGTACTGGGCTTTGGCAGACCTTCTGCAGTGTGATCTGTTACTGGGAACGGCCCGTTTGATGTTTCATTTCTAGGATGTATGGCTGGTCGCTCTGGGTCATCTCTCAAGCTCCTGTCTCCTTGCGGTAAATCGGCAGGGAGGGCTGGGATGGCATCCGGGGCACCCCCGGGAGCTTTTCTGAGCTTCACGAGTGGGCACGCTGGATGTTTCCCAGCAACAAATATGAGGGATAAACGTAGTCCTCTGCACACTTCGGCTTGGGAAGGTTTATCTTTCAGTAGGTGTGAGGTTAACGTGGCTCTGGTAGAAACCAGAGGAGGGTCTGGTCCTGTAGAAACTTGTGGAGCATCCTCCGGTTTAGCTGCTAAATGGGAGCTCGTATGCAAGAGCCGCAAAGGCAAAGCTTAACGCCTGACCTTTGGTGTCACTCCGAATTGCCGCAGCTCGCCCAGGTTGCGATTTGGCTTTGACTTGGCTGAATTCAGGGAACTCGTTGCAGCTTTGCCGCTGGAGGACGGGGATCAGACTCCTCACCTCGACCTAAGCTGAACCCCCAGCCTGCAAGTAGGCAAAGCTTTGGGGTCGGTAAATGGGAAGGTAAAATTTCGAGAGGCTGCTGTGAGGCTGATTTCTACCCTTAGCCGAGATCGTTTTGTTCTGTTGTTGTGCAAATGTTTTAAAAATAACTAGGGAGGAAAAAAAAAAAAAATAAAATGCAAGTGCAGGGGGGAAAGCACTGATAAAGACAGCCTGAAATGCTGTTACAGGCAGACTTTAGAGCCTGAAATCACCTCAAATTTATTCTGAATTACCTTGAGCATATTTAGACAGATCTATTTTTCATTGCAGGACATTAATGTACTGACTTGGGGGATTTTTTTTATTTTTTTTTTTTCTCTGCACAAACATTTCTGTCGCATGCTGTGAGGAAGGAGTAATAACCCTTCTTAGCACCAGGACAAGAAGAAAGACTTCACAAGGAAAGGACTGGGGGGATAGTTGGGGGAATGGCTGCGAGTCTGGACTCTGGGGCTTGATTTTTTTTGCAGTGCAAACCAAGGCCAGCTGGAGCTTCGGAGCTGACTTGGGCTCTGGAGCCTTCTCCGACGAGGCTGAGAGTCGATTTTCTTACCTATCTTGTACAGTTTGCAAGGCTGTCGCGCTCTGTGCAATATTTGTATCCCTAAAGGTTTGTAAATTCCTGCGATCTCCTTTGCACGGGTTAGGATTCGAGGCGCGGTATTGTATGAATTAATAGAAGTAGTGGCAAATTAGCTTTTTCTCCCAGGCTCTGTGCTATTAGGGGCCAAGCAGGGACTCTGTGCAGATCTCTGGATGAACTAAATAGGAGCTCGAGCATCGTGTCTCCCAAATCCTGGTTTTGCAGCTTAATAAATGGGTTGAGGTTGCAGCCTCTCCAGCTCTCGCTGTGTCCGGCAGCGGGAGGACATGGAAATGGAGATGCTCTGCAGGGTTGGATGGAAGAGGAGGAGGTTGCTGGAAAAAAACCAGTGCAGCTGGTGGCCCGGAGATGGGTGGGAAGGTCTGTCTGAACAGCAGGTGAGGGGCAAGAGGAGCAGCACGGCAGATGTTGAGGGGCTGGCCCAGGCAGGTTTTAGGAGAGGAGGAAGCAGAGGCACACAGGCGAGACGGGCTTCTCCGGCGAGCAGCTCCTCCCCGTGCAGCCTCCTGCCAGGCTGGCTCTGCCATGCCGGGAGGAGCTTTGCGAGAGGGGAAAAGAAAGGAGAAAGATTTCTCCCACTTTGTTTGGTAGCAGCATCTCCTGGGCTTTGCTGGAGTGGCTGGAGCCAAAGACTTCTCCTGGCTTCTGGCGTTTCCAGAAGTAGCCCTGAAGAGGAGACGAGACGAAAGGGGTTACAGCCCTCTTGGAATAACTGTAAACCTTCCCTGTGTCCTTATGATTAATGACTGAGGCAAAGAAACACCACGGCTGCTGCTCAGCTCCTGTGGTCAGCAGCCTCCCACCCGTGCTGTGCCCGACCCCAGGGAGAGCAGCCTTTCCTTGGATACGGGACCTGGGGTTATCTTTGGATAAAATCCTTGGAAACCCAGCGACATACCTTGGGGCAAATACCCCTCTGGATAGCTGGGAGTTAAATGTTGCCCTTTCCAGCAAGGATTTAGGTGTGAAATCAGAGCAGTTCCTGCAGATGCTCTCTGGGCAAAGGCTGTAGCTGGAGGTGAATGCCATGGGAAAGGACTTGGCGCATCCGTGCCGTTCCCAGCACCGGGCAGGTGTCCAAGGAGATGACTTTACAGCAGCGATGGGCTGGTACCTAGATGAAACAGGGCAGAAACAACGTGAAATCTCTCCTACTTTTTCCTCTTCCACTGTTGCTCCTTCCTTTCCTGTTCCTGAGGTCACACTGCGTTTCTGTACTCCCTCGCCTATGGCGTGGCTGTGTCCTGTAGTCCTTCATGTAAATGCTTGGTTTCTGCTTGTGGAGAGTTACGAGGAAGAGTATGGATGGTAAAAGTGTGGGATTTTCCCCTCATCTACATACTTTTCCACTTAGGAAGATGGAGATGTAGAGCAATAGGTAGGTTTAGTATTCTGCTAAAGAAGTTGCTAGAGTCTTCCTGCGTGTAGAATTGAAAGAAAAAATGGAGAAGAAGAGATTTTTCCCATCTTTTAATCAGTTGTGCTGTTTATTTGCCAAAAGGCGGGTCGCTGGTTGGTTCCAGTGCGAAACAAGGTTTGGCAGCCTTGTGTTGCCCTTAGCTCCAGCACTGCCATGCGTGAACCTCCAAGGCTGCTGCCCTTGAGCTCTCTCTGATTCTCAGCTCCTCCGTGGAGCCACATCCATTGCAGGGCTAACGAGGCCCTCTGAACGTGATAGCGTTTGCCTAAAGAAGCTGTTGGATGGGGATCTGCTTTCCTGGCTTCGGGACCCCTAGTTTGAAACAGGCCTTGTAAATAAGTTTGCGGATGAACTTAAAAAAAACGAAAAAAAAAATATAGAGATATCTTTTTTTTTTTTTTTTAAAGTCAATAAAGCCGTGGTTGTCAGACAGGAGCGTGCACTTAAGCTGGTGACCTTGGCGGGTTATCAGCGCTGTCGGAGATCTTTATTGCTTCCATCACGCTTGCCAGGGATGAAGTTTTACTTGTGTTGGTGGCGTGACTGCTCGCGACGTGACTTGTCTGAGTGCTGGGGGGGGACACAAGCTACCGAGCAGGGCTTTGGGAGCAAGGCAGCAGTTTTGCAGCTATTTCATGCAGCCTGGTGCTGCAGCAGCATCCTCGCTGCATCCCCCAGCCCCTTGGTCCCCTGGGGATGGCTCGATGCCTCGTGGACCTTCTTCTCTTCACCCAATGGACAAAATGAGATCAACTGGGACCAGGAGGGTGTGTGGACCACTCTCTCCTTTAAGTATTGAGGGGTCCAGCTTGCCTGGGGCAGGCGGATGGAGAACTTGAAGGCGTAGGGTGGAAGGAAACCGATAGTGAAGGAGCGTGTCTCAAGCACGAGTTTTCCCCAGCTCCCCTGGTTTTCCGTGTGGGAACTGGCTGCTGGTTGTTCCTGCCTAAAGAAGGCAACGATTTGCAAAGTAAAAGGCAAAGAAAGCAGCAGTGTCAAGAAGACAAAAGGGAACATTAAAAACCAACCAGGTCCTTCAGAAGAAAGCGGTGTGGTCTAAAGAAGGATCCTTGAAAAATATAAGGCATGAGTCCGAAGGAAGGAAAAAGGGAGCATGCCAAATTCCCCTCTAATCCCCTTGACAACAGCCAGATATAATGGGTTGCCAGACTTTCCCCTGAGCTTGTTTTGCTTTGGTCCGGAGATTTTTGCAAACTCTGGCATGCTGGGAATTTTAATCAGGGCCAGGGCCTTGTTCGTGGTGGTGTTTATAAATCTGAGTAGAGGAGAAGGTCCAGATTTTGCCCTTAAAAAAAAAAAAAAAAGGAAAAAAAAAAACCCACACCAAAAAAAAAAAAAACACCAAGGAAAAAAACAAACCGGGAAAAAAAAAAGCGCTGCTCTAGAGGGGAAGCTTACAAGCTGTTCCCATCCTCATTCTGTCCTGGCTGATGGAAAATCACCAGCGCTTGCCTCATGTAAATGGCACTTTATCCACTGGAAATGTGAATGCTGTCACCAGTGCCCAGGTCTGTCAAGCTTATCAGCTGAGCTAGTGAGACGGAGAGATGCACCCAGTCCTGTTCACGCCAGGAGAGTGATAGATAATAACATTTCGAGGGGAGAAAGGCAGTGAGGCTGACGGACAGGAATTAAGGTGCCCTGTGGAAGTCCATCGCTTATTCACTCCTAGTTTCATATTCAGGGGAAATGGCGTTTGCTTTCCGGTTAGTTTTTTTTTTTTTTTTCTTCTTTTCATGTTTTTGAAAAGTCAGCCCGGCAGAATTAATTCTCTTCTCCCCTCACTCCCATCTCTGCATGTGTCACTCCTCATTTGCACCTGTAATAGGGTTTGGCAGATTTACATTTGGGTGCTGAGAAAAAGAGGGATTTTTTTTTTATTATTTTATTTTTTTTGGCAGACAAAGCAAGTACCGACCTGGGAGTAAGGGATGCCCGAGAAGGCATCTGCAATGGGCAGCTTGAATCCTTTTCCAGAGGTGCTGCTCAAGTGGAGGTGAATGAGGGATTGCCACCGCGCTGGCAGCCAGAAATCTGGTGATGGAGGGCTTTGAAGGCAACACCACGGAGGTGGGCTGGAAGGAGGCTCCAGCAGTGGCTTTCGGGGGGGCTTAAGGAGATGTTTTCCCAGCCCTAAAAGAGGGTATATGGGAGGAAAGGGAGCCTGGAGATGACTCGTTGCAAAAGAGGGTGGCTGGGCAATGAAGCCCAGAAAGAGAGAGGTGCAGAAGTTGGTTTTATGGGAACTCATCATTAACTTGGCAGCGATGCGTGGATAGAAAGGTTTCCAGTCTGCTGGGGAAAAGGACTGCGGGATCTCGCCGTGACTAGTACCGTGCCCCAGCCCTCTGAGGGATTATTAATGCAGATCAGAGCTGTTTTCCATATGTATGATCCTGAAATATCTTCTTCCAGAGTGAACCTTAAGCACGAGCCCTATAATGTAATGAGTTAAACTGCTTGTTCGCAGTTCCACTAAAAGCAAATGGACTGGGAATTTGTTTTAAAAAACTGGACAGAGCTTTATCGGCCAATTAATCAGAATGTATAATGGATAAATTAAAGGGCAGAGTCAAGCGAGGCTGCCAAATAAAAACCAATAAAGTACAATCTGCAAATGGACATGACATTATGGGATGCCACACAACAGAGGCGGAGGGGGGAACACGGCACACGGCCTCGGACCTGATGTGCATCTCAGGCTCCCCAGGTCCCCTTGGCTTCCCAGCCCACATCTTGGAGAGCAGCCCGTCTTGTTGTTGAAGGTGTGCGAAGTGTTGCTGCTTGAGGGGTATCGCCATTCCCCTTGCAAGCTGGAACGAGCCGCCAGCTGGGTCCAAGGCTGTTGGAGGTTTGGGAGCCTTTGTGGAAATTCAGATTAATTTAAGACCCGGCACCTTTGTGGGCAGCCCCATGGGCTCAAGTCGTGAATTTTGCAGTGCCCACGGGACCAGCTTTTTGGCTTGCTTTTTTTTATTGACAGCACTGGAAATAGCAACGTTTGGGGCCCCTGGACATTACAAGAACAGCTCCACTGCTTTTATGGGCAAAGCTCTTCCAAGGAGCTCAGGCAGGGGGGCTAAAAGGAAGAACTGGCAATTGTAGAAATGAGTTGGAAGAGCTAATTTCCTCCCAAGCTGTGCAAACTCTCCTCAGTTGATCAGACACTCGAACGACTGCAGCTCCCTCGGCAGCCCGGACCCCCTCCGGCTGCGACCAGC
>NW_009635456.1:13930-16438 GCF_000690535.1 Cariama cristata | reverse complement strand
ACGCCTCCACGGATGGGGAATTTTCTCCCCAACAAATAAACCCAAGCAGTAAATTGACTTTGCAGGTAGATTTGGGGACTCGGCGGCAGGATGGGGGGTACTTTCCCTCCAGGCTGAGCTCCCCAGCTGTGCTCGTGCTGCACAGCCAAGTTGTATCTGTCCTCTAGGTTTAAAAAAAATAAAAATATATAGACTTTGCTTGCTAGCTTCCATGCGGTCCTTTTCAAGAGCATAAAAATCATCCGACTTCCTCGGGCCTTGCGTCGTGCTGGTTGTAAAATCGGGCTGCCGGGGCTTGCTGGGAGCTTCTCATGCGCTGGGTATCGTCTCAGAGCACAAGCTGGGGCCGCTTCCAGGTCACTTGGCACATCACAAGTGTTTGATGCATCCTCTGAAGGGACAACAAAGGTGTGAACCTGTCAGGAAGCAAAACCACAAATAACCAGAAATAGATTTTTAGTTTGATTTTTTTTTTTAAGTGCAAGTGTAGAAAAAATAAAACCAACATGAAAGCACTTCTTTTGGTCCCTCGCTAGCTCAATACCAGCAGGGTAATAGCAGCATCAGGGCACTGCAAGCAAGGAGGGAAAAATATTTAAATGATTTGAAGCAATATTTAGTTTACCAAAAGATGGATCCGATGGAGGGGAGGTGACTAGAGCACTGGCCGTGCCTTTTCTCTGGGAGCTTTGGATGCCAGACTGATCCCACCGTGCGTGTTCTGTGGCATTGCTCCCTGCAGAGAAACTTCCATAAGGAAATCTTCTACTTGAGAGACGAGGCCAAATCCTGACAAACGTATTGTTTGTGAGCAAACACCAACAGCTAGCTTCTCAGCTGCTGCAAACGACATAGCCATGTGGTGACTTCCACTGAGCTATATCAAATCCTCGCTTCTCTTGATAGGCATCAGCTATTAACGTGTTGCTCCTGACGATGCTGTTATGGGTTGAGCCAGTGCTGTATCTGTGGGGTACTGACGGAGCTGAGGGGCAGATGGGTAAAGACTTTCCCTAGCCCCCTAAATCTTATGTTGTCTTTTGAAAATCCCCCGAGTGCCTGTCTGCTTCTCCAGACCCTTAAATACTTGCGCCAACCTTCCTTTCTCTGTCTTGTCCCCAAAACTGCAGGGAGTCTAAGCTAAAGCGAGGATTTCAGCATGCATTTGTAGGATCCAGACTTCCCATCCCAGGCATGGATAAATGCTCCTCGTTTCCCTGGTTGGGGATGAGGAGGCTGAGTGTTATCTGAGTAAGGAGAGCAGGGGTAGGTCCGGTCGGTCTTTTGTCCATCAGAAGGTCTCGGTGCTGAGGAGAGGCGGAGGGCAAGTCATGGTCCCTCTGCACCCCTGTGCCAGCCATCGCCGTCGTCCTTTTTGCTACCGCGAGCAGCGAGGTTGTGGCATCGTGGCTTTGGGGAGGGTCGCAGCGTGAGGAGGGCTGCCTTTGGGATTGTGGTGCTCAGGGACGCTGCTGGCATCCCTGTCTTGCAGAAGCACGTGGTGCTGGTCCCCTCCTGCCTGCACACGAGCAGAGCGGCAGCACTTTCTGCTCTCCTTTCCTGCTGTGGGCTGCGAAGAAGTTCCTAAGTGCCATTAAAAAGCATCTCCCAGCTCTCTTGGAGGTGCTGGAAGATCGGGACAAGCTTGTGGGCTATGTCCTGATGGGTGCCGAACACCTGCATCTCCCTGAGCATCATCAATCCCCACAGGCAGCTTCAGTGCTGAGCTTGCCTGTATTAGGGGCTCTCGGGATTAGTCTCCTCGACTGGCTCCGCTTCCAGAGGCTCAGAATCCAAGAGGATTTGCCCAGCAATAGAGCAAATCTTAAACAGCACATTTGTTTACTTGCGAACCACAACCGTTTCTGTGTGCCCAGGCCAGGCTTTGCATCACGTTTGCGGGCAGCAGAGACCAAGGGAACTTGCTCAGCAAGGAAAACAGCCTCGTTGGGGGCAAGTATCCTTCCTCATTAAGCACAGGGAGAAGCAAAGTGCGGAGAGGCGTTGGGTGCTGTTGTGTCTTCCACCGCTCGTGGCAGAAGATGCTGTCTGCAAGAGATGCTCTTCGCCCATCTGCATCCATCTGCTGATGAAGGAATAGCTCCTCGCCTGCTCTAAAGGAGTTTTCCTCCATGCGGTCTCTTGCTGGAGCCTCTGCCGCGGGGTGGGCGAGCCGACGGCTGCAGCGGCAGGGAGAGCAGCGTGGGAGAGGGTTGGAGCCTCGGAAATCTGGGCATGTTTTCTTCTTTTGGACAAATAGCTTATTCTCTGAAAATTTAGTTGTGGGTCAGCCAGCACCATCTGTGAAGCCCTGCCAAATCTGAGTTTCAGCCAAGAAAGAAAGAAAGAAAAGGAAAAATTAAAAAGCCTGGAAAACGTCCGTTTTCAAAACCACTTTTCAAAACAAACATTTCAGGTCTTTCTTTCCAAATTACGTTTTCTGTTGACATTTGCCCATTTAATAATATATATATTTTTAAAGAGTTTGGAGAAGGTGACCTCAAGTAC
>NW_009635456.1:13578-13846 GCF_000690535.1 Cariama cristata | reverse complement strand
ACCTGTTTGGTGCTTGTCCGGCGGCTGTTGCAACCTGGCCCCATCCGTAGTAGTGTCTACAAGTCTGTGGCATTGGGAGGGCTTAAGGGCTGACTTTTCTGGGGAAGGGAGACAGGCTCAGGATGCAAATGGTCCAAAATCTGTTCCGGCTCTTAAGCTGAAAATTGAAATTTGGAGCCATGGGTTGCAAAAGTGATGGGGTTTGCTGTTTTGAAGGGAGCTGGCTTTTCTGGAAGAGCTGAGCCATACCTGCTTGTGTTTCCACTTC
>NW_009635456.1:0-13415 GCF_000690535.1 Cariama cristata | reverse complement strand
CACACTCTCGTGACTGTAAGTGAGCAGAATCATGTAATAATTTAAGTAGGATGAGACTTCTTGGACGTTGTCTGGTTGAACCTCCTGCTGATGTGGAAGTCAAGTCCAGAGCGTGGGTGTTGGTTTGCCTCGTGCTTTTAAAACGGCTCTACCTTCAAACCACAGGGCGTTCCAGTAAAATATGCCTCCAGATCAGCGAATGCAAGGAGGCCTTCGAGTTACCAGCTTGCTAGAGCAGTTTATTTGGCTAAATATGCCATTGATTTGTTTAGGCTGCATTCCGACTGTGTGGGCTTTCTAAGTCAATACGACTCCCGTCCTTCTCTCTGCACGCGGTAATTGCTAGGTAGGTAGTAGGTTGTATTTAGAAAGTGCAATGCTGAGCGTGTGTGCTTGAACAACAGGCGATGGGAGGGTCATCGTGAGGAGGAGAGCAGGATGAAGGCTCGATGGGCTGTTGCACAGGTTGGAGAGCAGAGGGAGAAGGCAGCAAGGGAGGGTACCGCCTTTCCAAGTTGCTCGAGGAAGGTGAGGGAGAGACGTCATCGTGTCCGCTTTGCTTCTGCTGGTCACGTCTGTGAGTCTGTGCCTTCCGATTATTGCAAGTCTCCCATCAGCTGCAGGTCTGTCCCACCTTGGTTGCACCCATGAGGGTATGACCTAGCCCTCTGATGATGTTAGATGCTGGCTGGAGAGGTGACACTGTCTGGGGGTGTAGACTCTACCTGGGAACAAAGAGACCCAGGCTCTGTTTCCACTTGCTTTCCCTTCCCTCGGTTGTGTAGTGCTGAGCGTGATGGGGTTCAGCCCCCGATCCGGGTGTCATCCTGCTCCCCAGTGAAAATCCATTCCTGGCATTGTGGTTACCAGCACAGTAGTCGCTGCGCTATATGACTGTACGCTTGTAAGTGACTATACCAACCCCAGAGTAAAATGTTATGGGTGGCAAAGGGGTTAAATAGCAGCTTGCTGGAGCCAAGGGCATGGCCAAGTGGAATTGGTTTTTCTTTTCCCTTTCTCTTAAGAAAACGTGTCTGGAAGCAGACGATTGTAAATACTTCATTTTTTTCCCCCATAGAAATGCAGGGTTTTCATCAGACACACGCAAGTCCTCCTTGCCAGCACAACGTAGAGCTCCCCAAACCTGTTCAAAACCAAGGCAGAAGTATTTAAGAGGTCCATTTCTCAGCGAGAAATCAAATATTTCTTCAGAAGTTATTCTTTATGGAACTTCACTGAACAACAGGCGCACAGGCGGGTTATACGTGCACCCTCTACTCATCTGCTTTTCCGAGCTAATCATGAGAGTGACCTTGGTGTCCCTGATTACAGGCAAGGTCGGCATTGATTTCACAGGGAGCCTCTAATGCACCTTAACCCCGAACCCGGGTGCTCCTAGCGAACCCCCTCCCAAACCCAACCCATCTGCCCATCAGCAAACATGCCGCACGCTTGTTAGGACACAGCAGAGCGGAGCCGTCGATGCCAATCAAGGCGCATTCATTCGGCGGAGCAGGGTCTCCTTGCTCTCTCCGGCAACGTGCAATTAGTATATATTTAGCATAACAAATTCCTGTCCTGCAGGAGGGATGTGTTTGAGGCCACTTCTGCCACTTGCGGGAAGCGGGGTGGGTTGCATGGGTGCTGTTTTGGGGGGGGAAGGGGACACCCGAGCGGGCGGGTTTTTCCTTTTGTGCTCATTGCCCTCCTTGTTCAAGTGGATTTGCAAGTTCAGCTGCCGATTTGGGAACTTTACCTCTGCCCTTAACATGCAGGGGCTTGTAAAAGCGGGAGGTAATCTTTACATTTTAAATACCTTCCCTGCTCCGTTAATGCTGTGTGCAGAGAGCTTTGCGATGGGACGTTTGGCAGACGAGGTTCTTGTCCCGCACGGATGCTGATTTACAGCGCTCTGCATCTGCGCGTGGGGGTTTTTTTGTGTTTTTTTTTTTTTTAACTGCTGGTACTTATTAGCTGCCTTCCATCTAGTGTCACTGTCGCTTCCACGTCCGCTACCGATTGCCGAGGAATAAATGCAATTAAAAAATGGAATGAATCAGCATCTCCCTAGGATGGAGAGAGAGAAAAAGCAATGCGTGTGCTGCATCTCCCCACCCTTGATGGGCCTGCTGCATCCCTTCGCCATCTGAATCTATTCCCCCAGCAGCTTTTAGTCTATCTTCGCTGGTGCTGGAGCACAAATAAAGTATGTAACAAGAGCCTTTCAGGTCCATTAGAAACAGGGGGAAGTAGTTGATGTTAGCTAAAGGAAACCAGCAAAGGATGAAACCGTCAGGGTTGAAGAAAAGCCATTTCTAGGCAGGGAGGAGATGCTAATTAAATTAAATTTGAGATTTCTGCCACTCATTCCTGAGCAAATCTGAAAAAAAAAAAAAAAAAATTAAAAATAATTAGGAAAAAAACCCCAACAAAATAAATTAAAAAAACCAAAAAAAATCCAAAAAAGCAGGCGGGGAGGGAGGGGGGTTGCTAGCTACACAATTTGCTGCTATTTTCTACCCGGCGCCTCTATCCGAGCCCGTGCGTTTCTGCATCTGCCGGAGCCCTTTGGAGATGCCTTCCCTTTGATGCTGTGATTGATTCCCCCGAGGGACAGGCGAACACTACCTGGGGAAGCAATTTATGATTATTTTTAGCTTTGTAGTCACCAAGGGGGATTCCACGGGCAGGGTTGAGCCCTGCCTGCCTTAACCTCTCCCAGCCCACCCCGTCCCCGGCACTACGGGTTTGGTGGGAGGAGGTCAAAGCTAGGAAAATGGGATAGTTTTTACAAACGTAGGGATCCTTATAGCTCACCTTCCTTGTACTAAGCAGCCGTGATCCATGAGGAATTGCAACCTATTTGCAGGCAGAGGTGCTGCCCTGAGAGAGCACTTAGAGGCACCAATGCAAAGCAGGTAGGAGGAGGGATGGAGGAAATCTGCTCTCGCAGAGAGCACAGCAAATTGTTTAGAAAAACCAGGAGCTGAGGCTGCTGCTTGCGTTGATGGCAATATTTAAAAAAAAAAAAAATCAAAAAAAAAAAAAAATCATTCGGGTTCAGCTTGCAAACAAACCATTTCAAAATGTCACCGGATTTAAAATTAGGGAAAATATTCTGAATGGATTTCATTCTTTTTGCCTCGACAAAATCAAAGTAGTCTTCTGTTTGCTTTTGAGCTTTCAGATTTAGGGCTAATATAAAGCAAATGTAAAGGAAAGGTTGCAGCGAAAGACTGTTTTAAACGTAAGAGCTTTGAATTAAAAACCAGAACGAAAAGACGGGCGAATTGGCGTGTTCACGGAAATACGTTGGTGTGTCTCCATTTGCCAAATGAGGACTGAATAACAAAACCGGTGCTTTCTGCAGAGCGTCTTCTCCATCCCTCACGATGACATGGGGAGAGAAGGGAGCCAGAGCTCCTGGATGCTTCTCCAAACTTTGGGAAAAGCTTGGGCTTGAGCCAGGGCTTTTGAGCTCTCGGCAGCCAGCGGACACGATTCCCATCGCCCGGTGTGATGCAGGAGCATGGGAAGGAGGGCTGTGGGTGCAGGGACCAGGCTGGCAGGGGGAGATGCCCAGCTCCAGCCCCCTGCCAAAGCTATACCGCTGCTCTGTCTTGTCTCCGGATGGATTTTCCCCATCCTCTGGGATTGGCCTTTGTGGCGGCGAGCCCGCTTACGGTGTGAGCGAGGATGCTCTAATTGGCGCTGAATCAGTCCTGAAATGTCACGGGAAGATTTATATCGCAGCACAGCCTCTCCAGGTGCTAATTGTGCTATAGGCCCTTGGATAATGGCTCCTGGAGAAAATAATCCCAGGCTCTCCTGCGCTCTCTTCCCTCCCTCCCCTGCCTTCTTTTTCCCTTTTTTTGTTCTCCAAACTCTTGGTGGATCCTGGAGGGCTGGGAGGCTTTGGGAGGGGTGAGTTGTAGTGATGTTCGCTGCCCACCCTGCAGAGAGAGGTAATTCTGTCTGCAGCAAAAAGTGGGAGCGGGTTTAGTAGGAGTGGGGAATAATAGAAAATGTCATTGCGGATGTGACTTTGGGATGGGCTGCAGCTTTTCCGTATTGCTGGCACAGGAGAACTTCTGGATGGATTAGAGATGCGGCTGTGTGGCTGCTGGGGGACTTCCCAGCAAGCGTCCTGCTGTAGGGCACGGAGCTTCGCAGCCCTGGCAAGGGCAGAACCCCCACATTTCCTCCCCTCCAAGAAAGAAAAAACCTCAGTTAGCCCCCAGAGTGGCAGTAGGTGATGGGAACAAGCCACCCCTGATGGGTTTGATCTAGCCGGTCCCACCTAGCCAGCCTAATTTCGGTAGTCCCGAGCAAGGTAGCCCTGATGGAGGTCGCTGTATGTAATCAATGATATGTTTTTGTCAAACAGGAGAACTTCTTTTCCTTCCCCCAACTGAAACAACCATATTGATCTTCTTGGTCAGTTACATAAAGACCATCTGCATTAATCTGATTTAATGGGGATTTAGCTGGCACGGGAGTGAACCTGTTACTGTTCTAATCTCATTTCAGCAACACACCGCTGCCTTTTTTAATACTGTTTTCCTTTCCCCCCATCTCTTCTGTCCCAGTCGATTTGGATCAGACTTTTCCTGGCCGGTTCTTTACCTGGTTTTGCAGCTTTTCCATGTTGGGCTTGCATCCCAAAATTCGGACCGCGTCCACTTAATTCTCCCTCATTTACACGAGGTCTGGTGGCATCCTCGGGTAGCGCTGCCAACCTCTCCTGCCTTCAGCCCTTTCCCAGAAGCTGCTGGACCACAAGTTGAGGACCACAAATTCAACCTCTGCTGCCACATCCCCGGAGGTGAGGGTGAGCTGGGAGAGCTGGGGCTTGCATTGTGGTTGCAGCATCAAATTGCCCGATTATCGGTGCTGCAGTGGAACCGGGCGGCCTGATGGGTTTTCTCACCTCCAGATGGTGAATACTATGAAAAGTACATGAGTATCAGGGGAGGGAAGATCAAACACCATATTTTTGGCACTTCTGCTGGAGGCTGGGGAGTCACTAGGACCAAGCAGCGAGAGGCAAATTAAAACCTTGCATTAATTCCATTAACTATGATCATCTTCTCACCAGGGATGAATTTAACCGCTCGCCATTAGTATTATTGTAGACAAAAAGTTGCATCAAGATGCCCATGCAACATTAACTCAACCCCATAGCCGAGACGCATTGTCATCCAGCCCGCGTGTGAGCGTGCCCTCTCGAGCCTTTCCCCATGTTGCTGTGACTGCGGGATGAACCGACAGACCCTCCATCCCTTCTCCCGCCGCCTTCCCGAGCGGGTGAGCGAGGAAGGTGTTAAAAGGCAACGCGAGGCACCAGTTTAATTTGCCAAGCGACCGGTTTTGCCGTCACTGCGGTGCGTGACACCAGCTGTGCCGTTAGTGCCTGCACAGCTGGACCGCTGTGCTCGTGGCGGGCAGGGCTGCTCTCCTTGATCTTGCTGTTGAACCAAGCGCAAATACATCATCAACACACGACCGCTATTTGTAGCTTAGCTTTCTGTTTCAAAGTTGGTGGCGGGTGTGAACTTTGGGGGGTTTTGGTCTTTTAGCTTGGGTTTTGTGCTAGGGGAGGCTGGTGTGTTTTATACATGGTGATACCGGCTTTCTGCTGTGGTCCGAGCTCTTCACTCAGCTCTTCTCCTCTGGAAGACTGGGCAGGGCTACTGGTTATTTCAAAATTCATCTGTAAAGGTTGAGCCAGGCTTTTCCCACCTTGGAAAGACACCAAGGAGCTGGCCCAGAGGGTGCATCCACCCCACGGCTGCAGAGATCCCCAGGCATGCTTGAGACCTTCTCGGAACCAGGAGGCACCGTGTGGTTGGGGTTTCTGACCCCACCAGACCTAACCCATGCTCAAAACATCGTACAATGCTGTGCCTGGTGCTCACCTGCCATCTGGTATTTGTCTGAGCTCCTGTGGAAGATCTTGGGACTGAGCAGATCCTTCTGCTCAACTGGGAGGTGGTGGGGTCAGGATCATCTTCGCCTTCTCGGGTTCGGTTTTGGTTTAGTCCTTGTTTTCCCTGTTGCTCTGGAAACACTGCAGAGGAGAGGGATGGGAGGAGGGAGAGCCGGGCGACCTGGCGAGCTGTGGGAGCATCTCGTGCTGCGCCGTGGGTTGTCCACAGCTCCGGGTATGGGGTTGGAACACCCGAGCTGGGGGTTATTTGCAACTTTTGGCAATTCGGGAGACTCTGTAAGGACAGCTTCAGCTAGCTGATGGGTAGAGGAGGAGATGGAGAGGTGCAAAACTAGCCGGACAAGTGCCAACAAAGGAGAAATGGCTCGGAAGGAGCTCCCTCCTGGTTTTACTGTGGGGAAGCTCAGGTTTGCAGACATCCTGGACAAGCCCAGGGCTCTGAGATCGGACAGGCAACAGGAGAGGAACGGCATGGAGCTGGTAGCACAAAGATCAGCAGCTTTTTTTTGCTCCATGCCCCATGGCTTTGGGGTCAGAGGGGATTTGTGGCCGCTGGGGTGAGGCAGCTCTTTGCAGCGGGGTGCATAACTTCTCGGGGAGCACCGGCGAGTTACAAGTCTGCAGCGGATAATTTTTACTTCTCTTTTGCATGGATTACACTTGTTCTCTGCTTGGCCTTTTCAGCAGGGAGAGCAGTTTGGATACACATTACCCACACCGCAAAGTGTGCTCTAATTGGCCAAGAATTGGTCCCAAAATGTCAGGGAAAGATTTATTTCCCAGCGCAGCCTCTCCAGGTACTAATTTTTCTATGGGCCGCCAGATAATGGCTCCAGTGCACAATAGCTCAGAGTCCCTAATCAGGATACAGAGCTGTAATTGGGTTGAAGGGATTTAAAATCATTAAAGCCACATTCAAGGGGAATAAAAAAAGGAACCCCCACCTTTCTTTTTCTCCCTCCCACCCCCCAAGACAGAGTGACTGTGTTTAATGAGCAGCTCCTGGCATATCACTGATGATATTCTGGTAATTGTGTCGGCAGCAGAGCAGCCCAAGAGGAGGTTACTGAGCATCCAGAAGTGTGAAAGTCCCAGATCCGGCCATTTTGGTGTTTTTTTTTCTTTTTTTTTTTTTTTTTTTCCTGGTCCGGCACGCAGCCCTGCGTTGCTGTCGGATGCAATGAGTGCGTCTCCAGGTCCCTCGTTACTGCTGGACCTGAGTATCCTCCAGCCTTGGGTACAGAGTGAGGTCGAGGTTGTTGTCCCCATTTTATGGATGGTTCTGGGTCCCTGCTGATGTTTTGGTGTCATCCTATCGGTGAAATTGGTGAGAAGTGGTAAAAATCAGTGGTTCTGGAGTGGGTGAAGCGTGGCAGGTAGGTAGCTGAGCAAAGGTCTCCCACACTGAGCAGAGCAAAACTATTTGGTTTTGCTTTAATTTGCTTTGATTTTTCCCTTCTTCAGCATCCTGCTTCACGTTTTTATGTGCTGAATTTCTACTGTTTCGCATCAGACCGTTTCTGCGGTGTTCGGAGACCTTTTAAATTCCAGATCTATCCCTCCAAAGCCCTTGCAAACCCACCGGCTCGGTGTCACCCAGCCCTTGTAAAACACCCGTCGCCTCTGATAGTTTGTGAAAACGGGGATGGTTGCTGGCACCAGGCAGGCCCTGGCAGAGCCCAGCCTGACGTGTCCCGCTTTGACAGCGCGCTGCCGAGAGCTGTCTTCGCTCGCGGCTGAGATGGTGTCAGAATATAAACGCAAAAACGAGAAGTTTTGCTTGGGTCAAATGAAACATTTTGCTTGACCCTGCAGGATTGTTTTTTTTTTTATGCCTGGGATTTTTTGTTCCTCCCCCCGCCCCCCCTTCCATTTATTCATCCACGAAACCCACGTTATTGACACAAGTCTACTAGAAATGCAACAGCTTTTGTCTTTGAAGCAGCGCAGCTGCACTGCCGTTGAATTAACGCTGTTATCTGGTGTACTACAACTTCAGGTATTAATTTCCCCTAAGCCGTGCCGTACACCGCTGCACCCTCGACTCCTCTGGAAGGATCATGGGGAAGGTGACGTCAAGAGACTCACCGATGGTGGGGAAAATATGATGTCCAGGTTTAATTGGCAATGATTGTTTTGTCTTCTCTACAAAAGCAGCAAATCCCCAGAAGCTGGTCAGGAGCACAGCTGTTTATGGTGAACAGAAGCTGCTGCTTATCTCCTTGTAGCAACCTGTCTCTAGGAGATCACGGCTTAATTAACTCGCGTGTTATCGAGAGTGAAATTGTACAGACATTGTTAAAAAAAAAAAAAAAATTAAAATATAAAAAATAAGAAAAGATAAAGTGGGAAGGAAGGAGGTGACCTGGGAGCCAAGTGGAGTGAACTCTATAGAGAACCAAGGCACGTGGTGAAGGGTGGCTGCTGGAGGCAGTGGGTGAATTTGGATGTGATGGATGAGCCGAGGTGCTCGGGCAGGGGAGAGCGATTCCCCGGTCCCAGGCATGGTGCAAGGGTGCAGAACAATGTCAGGCTTGCCCAAAAATACATGCTAGGGTTTCCACCGGAGGAGGTTTGCGTCTGAGATCTGCATGCTGGTTAAGGGACCGCAATGTACACGGCTGGGAGCTGGAGCATCCCGGGCATCTCGCGCATCGGCACGGGGGCTGTCACGCCTCATCCGGGCTGTTTGAAGGACACGCTGCTAGTCCTGGCCTCTCTACCCCATTGATTTGGAGATGGGCAACACCCCTCAGCCTCAGGTTTCCTAGAATAGATCAGTGATTTTCTGTCTGACCAGCGGCCACTTGCAATCAGCGGGAGGGGAGAGCTGAGTCCTTCCCAAAGATGCTTTTCCCTGGGCAAAACTGAATCCTGGCTCTTGCATCCAAAGCTTGTTTAACAAGCTGGGTCAGGCTGTCTTATCTCTGGCATCAGCAGGTTTTCTATCAGTCCCAAGCATGGGGGCAGTTGACCAGGCTCTTTCTCCCAAGCAATTCACCCCAGAACCAGCCTTGCACCGTGCTGCAGACCTTGCAGCGGGCAGGAGAGGCTTAGGCTTAGGCTTAGGCTTAGGCTTGGCCCTAAGCCTGGTCCTCAGGCTGCTTGCACCCAGCAGACGATGCTGCTGCAATCGAGCCCGCAGCACCCACTGGGCGAGGGCTGGGGAGCAAATCCTGCTCCTCCCCGGTGCCGCGGGGCACGGCTGCGGCGTGCGGATCTTCTCGGGGGTGTCGTGAGAGGCATTGCTGAAGGAAATTGCAAAGTGGCATTTCGGCGAGGGATGCGGAGTCACTTGGAGCGCCTGCGGAGGGAAATTTGACAACCTTTCCCTTTCATCGCTCTAAGTGCTCCGCAGATCAAAGCCAGAGAGACAATAATACATTTTGAACTAAGAACATTAATTTGTATCCAGACTGTTTTAATAAATAAATTTTTTTTTAAATCCAGTTCAGCCCTGTCATCTCAAGCCAATTCCATTTAATATCCAGCCCTTCAACTGACAGATTTTTAACACCGTAATTAGCATGTATGGCTCTTTAAAAGCCTTCGACGGTATCTCAGGCCTTCTCTGCATTACAGCATCTCTCCCCTCCTCCCGGCCCCCTTTTTCGATATTGTTATTCCATTTGTAGTTGTTTATTATGCCTGCTGAGACAGATTAAAGACAGGAAGGAGCCTGAGAGTTGTTCTGAGGGGCTCCTGTGCCGTACGGAGTAAGCACGGTGGAGCTCACGGATTCAAAACCCAGAGCCTCGCGTTTAAAGCCATGTGTCTGAAGAGTGGAGGTGGTTTCTGAAGCATTTCATTGTCGCTTTGTTGGGCCTTTTTTGTTTGATTTGGGGTTTTTTTGGTGTGTGGTGGTTGTTTTTTTTTTGGAAGGGTAAGAGGGAGGAGTGCGAAGGGTTTCCTTTTTCCTTAATGAAAGCCGAGGTTCTTGTATAACCGCGTATGACTGAGAGCTGGGGCTTAAAAGGAAAATAAGAGAGGTTATGAAATACTTGGTTACATCGTAAGGTTTGGCAGCACCGAGAGATGTTCTCGTGCTTTATTGCATAGAATAAAGCTTTGCGTGCTCCATCTGAGGATGAAAGGGGGTCCAGCAGAAGGCAAACACAGCACAGTCCCCTTATTTCCTCTTCTAAGTCTTTAAGTGGGATGTAAATTGTATATAGCACAGGCATGCTTAGATCTGAGTCTCCTTCCTCCAGCAGAAATTGCCGGTGAGCAGTGGAGACGTTTGCCACTTCCCATTTGTGTGCGTGATCTGATATACCGAAGGAGCGCGATTTTGTTTTCCTAAGCCACCGGAGTGTGAGCGAAGGGGGAACCAGACCTTGTCCAGAGAAACGGAGACGTCAAATGTTTTCTTCTAGTGATTTTGTTCCACTTCACTGTTGGCTAAGGATGGGCTCAAAGCAAAATCCCAGCTCTGAACAAAAGCCTGAAAGCTGAACCCGCTCCCAGACTGCGGTTGCTGCTTATCTCAACCGCGATAGGAATCAAACCTGGAAACCTGCGTCTCTCCTCTGTAGCAGTACCTGACCTTTGGAGCATAATTGCCCTGTCCTGCAGAGGTGTAAGCCTCGGGGGCATTCGTCTGTCTCTAAATCTGCAAGCATTTCTGGGCTGGAAGACTTAATGCTTTGCAGCAAGCTCTGTATAACTAACAATCTTTCTGGGTACCTGGGAGCTAGGCAGGAGTTATCCTTTCTGTTTTGCCACAGGATGGAAATCAAAGCGAGGAGAGCCAGTGCCTGGCTTTCAGGCAAAGCAACGCCAAGCCCTCTTTTGCCATTCAAGACATGCTCGTGTGACCCACGTTATGTGAGTAGCTGGTGGGGACAGCGTAGAAGCCAGCGTGCCTGCGCGCTGCCCTCCTGCACCGGTTCGGGATGCTCGCCTGCACCCCGTAGGCATGCCTCATGCCATCCGGCAGCGAGCATACGAGGGGTCAGGGGGGTCAGGCTCCCGAAACCCCTGGTAGACACCCAGCAGCCCCTCCAGCAGTTACAGGTGCTCACGATGTAGCACGAGTCGACGCATAAAAGCACAGCACCGGCTTCTTGCCGTTCCTGCTTGGCTCCGGGCTTGCTTATGCAACGCAAATTTGCAGAAGACTGGAGCAAAGTGCTTCCTCTGACTCCTTATTCCTACCCGGGCACCTCGGTGGCAGATGCTTTGCGGGGGGGGGGACGACGATGCCCGTCCCCCGGTCACGGCGCAGGACCACCCGCCCCGAGGTGCCGCATGAGCCCTGCCAGCTGATGGCTTTGACGGGATGATGGGCTTTGGCACTTTCCTTTCGCCAGCTTGGAACTGGCCCACGGCACATCTGCTGGGTCCGTGGGGGCTTGCAATAAAGTTTAGGGCTTGCGCCTGGCTTATTGTTGGCACTTGCTGCTTCTTTTCGCTGCTCCGGCGGTATTTCTTGTCTCTGGCTCGTGGCTGGTTTGCAGCTGCAGCGTGCTAACCTTCACCCTGATGGGGGTAATTATTCCGCCGGCCCCAGAAGTTGATGGAGAGTTAAAGCTGTGCTGCAATTTGCTTGCAGAGCCAGGCTAAAATCCCTTCCTCCTCTCTGCTTTTCGTGTTAAAGATTGCGTTTAGTCGCTGGGTTTGGTGCCTGCTTTGCAGGAGACAGCTGTGGTTCCTTGTAGTCTTTTGTTTTCAGATTGCCTTTTTGGAGACAAATGCTAACATCCACTGAGGAATGATGGGTGAGCTCTTCTTTGTAAAGCCTTGCTTTCCTCTCTTTCTGGAGGTCCTGCAAAATAACAAGCGCTCTTTTCCTGCCTCCTAAGTGCATCCTCTTACCCAAGTTCCTGATATTTTGGGAGCAAATCCATTTACTTGCAGTTAGGCTGAGTAGGAGGCTGGATGCCTGTTTCTCACAGTTTGCTGTGTGCCGGTCTGGAGCCCTTGGAATACTGGAGTCTTAGACCTAGGAGGAGTTATTTGCACCTTGCAGATGCAAAAATGGGCAATTTTTGATGCAGTGCCTGGGATGAGCCGGCGCGGTCGTCTGCATTTCCCTTGCCTGTTACCCGCCGCTCTCGTTTCTGCCGCCGTGAGCTTTGCAAATGGGTTGGTAGGAGATTTGGGCACAAGACGTGGTGTTTGGTAAGCAGGTTGCTGTCTGATGCACAGAGATTTCTTCAGCAGCTTCATATCCCCAGGATCACCCAAAGCCGGTGTCCCCGCAGCGATGAGCCAGTCAGGGTGAAGGTGACACTTTCCCTAAAGTCCCAGGCTCAGAGGTTGAGTTTGCTGTGGGCCAGCTTTTGTACAAAACGGGGAAAAAAAACCAACCAAACAAATAAAAACAACCAAACCAACAACCAGTTATGAAAGTTGAGCAGGACAAGGAAAGTTCAGGCTGCTCTGTAATGTCAAGGTGAGCAAGGCGATGGCATTTACGTTGGAGATATCCGGGACTCAGGATCGGGGATTAGTGTCAGCTCTCATGTGGCAAGCTAAATTAGGAATGCAGAGGCTGTCTCTGTTTATGATGCGGGGTTGTTAGGCGCTTCAGGTACTGTCATTCTTATTTAAGGATATATTTAAGGATTAACAGTAAGAAGTCCAGCATTAGCAGGAGTGAAATGAATGTTAGTGAGCTTAGGCTTGGAGGGCTTATTTTCGATCATCATCATGTGAGCTGCTTTAGGAGAGATGAGCTCCAAGATGTGGGGGGGGGGGAAATTGTTGTATTTTTGCAGGAAAGGAAAACCTTTTGCAAGTTTAAATGGAGATCAGAACTTAGCAACAATGACGGCTGCACGGGTAAAGCCGCGTAACTCCCTGAAACCGATGCCTTTGTCAGGCTGAGGATCTGGCTCACAGCATCCTGCCTATTTTTAGCCTCTTTTTTTTTTTTTTTCTGTTTCACTTTGTTTCTTTTTTTCTCATGCAGAATATGCACGATCAAACAATGTCCACAGATTTCTTTGTTGTTTGAAATCACTCAGTGTTTTTAATTGGCAACCTTTCTGTTTCGCCTTGATCGCAGTTGACTGCAAGTAGGTTACATTTGCTATGCGCGGTGTCTCAGGCACTTGGGCTGGCTCGGAGAAGTTCTCTCCTGATGCTGCTCCTTTCGACTGGGTGCCGGCACAAGGATTTTCTTGCTGCCAAGCATTTTCTTACATGTAAATTCCACATTTCGCTTCCCCTGGCTTTGGCTTTGATAGCTGCTGCCCACAAGCACTGGCACCCGTGAAAAGCTGCTGAAGATTCACAGTTCTTCACATCCCGAGATTAGAAAGGTTCCTCTTGAAACAGAAAAGGGCGCAAAGGGCGTTTCTTTTGTGCGAGGAGTTATAAGTGGGTTCTGATGGCTGAGAGGCCGAGGGGGGGGTCTCACCATGCTTCCACCTCTGTTTGAAGGAGTTGCTTAAAATGTGCATCCTGAGCTCCTGTCTTTGAAGTCTCCATGATTCTTGTCTGATTTTTTTTTTTTTTT
>NW_009635455.1:0-9732 GCF_000690535.1 Cariama cristata | reverse complement strand
AGCAGCTAGGCTTGTAGGGATGTGTTAATTTATATCACACGGCTCATTTTTGAAGACGTTTTCCTATATTTTTTTTTTTAAGACATTGCCTGTATGAGCCATCCAACCGTGCATCAAACCATCTCTTGTGTCCTGAAGCCCTCACAGAAGTTTAAACCCACCATGGGCCCTGCGGTGCATGCTCTGGCTGTCGCAACATTTAACTTGAGAGCCATTTACTATGAGGCTAATTGCGCAGGTACCCTTCGGGTACAGTATCCTTCCTCTCAAATAAAATGTCTCAGGGCAGGGGAGCCACATCTCCTCACTGCTCCAAGGGAGCGGCGGGTAGGAGTGAAGACCAGAGCTCGCAAATAGAGTAAGGATAGACATGACATACCCCACCATGGTAACCTGTGCTTTCAAGGCTGGGTCACCTGTGTCTGATGATCAGAGTGGCCGAAGATCAGCTATGGTGGGAGTCATCTGGTAGGATCCCAGTGCTAAAAATCTAATTTGAATTAGTCCAATTTTAGCCATTTTCCAGAAAGCGTATCGTTGTGCCAATACAGGTGGGTTTTGCCTTCATCTTTCTGCTTTTTGAGGGGCGGAATTTATTTCGGACTTTCAAAATCACAGAGCCACGCCACAAGACGCATTTTGCAAAGTTTGTGAGAACACTGGATTGTCTCAAATCCTCACAAAATAACAGGCTCTTGAAACTGAGATCTTACTCAGTTTTGAAGCAAAGAAAAATCTGTGTTTACATGCAAGCGTGTATGTGGCCACATATTACAGTAAAAGACTTTGACTCAGTGCTGAGTTTTTAACCCCATCAGGGTTAGGAACTGTTAAGTTTTTATAAATAATCTTCATCTCTGCATTACAGGTAAATGCCAGCTCTGCTACAGGTGAGGTCAGTCACCACTTGTTTACAAGTAAGTTACTCGAAGTGTCTGAAATACACAGCCTTGCTTAGATGGTATTGACATTTCTGGTCTGTAATGGCCTTGTCATGAAAGCACCTTAGCATGAATTTGTGGGAATGGGTTCTGTAAGTACTTCAGGAAAAGTACATGCCAAAAGGCAGCATGTGAAACTTTTGCTACAGGTGAGGTCAGTCACCACTTGTTTACAAGTAAGTTACTCGAAGTGTCTGAAATACACAGCCTTGCTTAGATGGTATTGACATTTCTGGTCTGTAATGGCCTTGTCATGAAAGCACCTTAGCATGAATTTGTGGGAATGGGTTCTGTAAGTACTTCAGGAAAAGTACATGCCAAAAGGCAGCATGTGAAACTTTCACAAGAATTAGTAAGGCCCACAGGCTTTTTTGAATCTGTCAGTAATAAACTCAGGACACCAAGAGTTTTCTGCATCTGTGCAAGGCTCCCAGCATCAGCAATGGGTTGCCTAACTCTGACTGCATCCACAAAGGCAGTAGCTACGCTATGCTGACAGAGACAAGAGGATTATCTATACACCAGACAAAACAAGGCACCCTTTGAGGGACTTGGCAAACACCCACCTAGAAGCCATTGGCACATCAGTATGAGCCTGTGTTTCTAGGTAAATAGCTGGGGTTCGCCTTCCAACTGTTGCTCTAGCTGGGAAACTGAGAGAGAGCATGTGTGTGTGAGCAAAGTGTGTGATCAGTTGTCTACTATTAATAATAACAGCTGGACTCTATTAATAGTAAAAGCTTAATCAATAAAAGGTGTTCTAATGAATATTGTTTGTGATATGTGTCTCCCTGTGACTTGATACCCTAGCTGAGAAAAGGGAGTTTATAATAGATGTTGGCTGGTGTAATGAAGATTTGAGATCACTGGAGAAAGAGATTCCTGAGGAGCACTTATCCCACTGCCAACAATCAGCTCCTTTCCTCTACCAATCTTCCCCTTCTCCTTTCCCCACGATAACACACCTGTAAAATCAGCTGCTCTCCAGGCATTTTTTTATGCATGTCCAGGAGTGTAACTGTGGCCCTGATCATGTCCCCAGAAGATCTGTCACAGGGTATTTATATCAGCTAAGTGCGCAGGACCCATTTCTTCCTCAGGGAAGCAAAATTGAATAAATTCAAAATACTGCAAAAGCTATTAACTGGTGAGTTGGGTCTAGACATTTGCTCATTGCCAGACAGGCAGGCCAAAGTGCATATGCGCAGGAGGAGAAGGGCGCTAATGAAGCCAGAGGATTTCAGGTTAGGCTGTCGTGACACTGATGTGCTCTGTTGCCACTGAACCCAAACTACCTGAGCCGTCAGCTGCTGTAGCAGTTTGTAGATGCTATGCTTTTCACATACTCTGCGGCAGTGCTGCATCCCCCACATCCACACTTTCTATTTAAGATCTGTGAAGGTGGAGGTGTGTGGGAGAGTCGGACGATGAGTGGGAATGATGTGAGACACCAAAAGCTGTCGCTGCCACCATCCGCTCTGTCACCTGAGCAAACCTCTGCACTAGCCCATCGTTGGGACTAGCAGCTCTGCATAACCACTTTCTCTTCTGCTCTCGTCACATCCTTGTCGCCTTCGTCCCTTCTGGTCTCCCTAAAGTCACCCGGGTGACAAAATGGGCTCAAGAGAGTAGAGCTGAGAAGAGAAGGTCCATGTGTGCGCAGAGCAGGAGTGCAGACTGGAGGAGCTGATGCGAGGAACCCAGGCAGTGCAGAGGGAATGCCAGAAAGGTGTGAAGAAGGGGAACTCTGCAGTGACAAACTCAGGGGAGACTCCTCACAAAGCCATTACACCCCTCGTAAAGCCCTTATATCACTCCCTCAGATATTATCGCACGACTCAGTATGAGGCCATGCACTTTTCACACGACCCATCACCAGCTTCCCATCCTGGTAGCTGCCTCTGCTTGGAGAGGAAAACTGAGGAGCAAGAACAAGGCTGTAGTGGTGATGTGAGATGCAGAAACAGTGATGGGACCAGCACGCATCCAGTGGGTTCTGGAGGAGGAGGAATCATTGCCAAGGCAGCAGCAGAGGATGCCAATACATGAAAAAATAAGCAACCAAAAGCCTGTGGCAATTAAACACTCTGACAGAGAGTTCAAATTGCCTTATGATTTTGTGTGGGTTTATGTTTTGAATGTTTTTTTAAATTATTTTTTATGATTAGTATTTTGTGCCCTTCCAGAATATGGAAATGCAGCTGAACTTTAAAGCATATGCAAACAACGGTGCCCGAAAATATGTGTAAATGTCATTCTCACAACAGAGCCTTAACTCTGCCATGTTTGAGCAATACCCTAGTGTACCAAGAATACGCGCTCAGTTAGAATTACACCTGACTGAGCTGGGAATTATATTCAACAAACTTTTCTCTATTTGAGCTTTCTGTCAGGGAAACGATCCCGGAACTCCCAGGTTACTACCTGGAGCGCTGTCTGCCATCACGGCTTCTTTCAAGGACAGGAGGATGAAAGCTGCGTGGTTACTATCCCTGGTGAGAATATGCTCTCACTGATGTGTGAATTCGCATTCTTTTAAATTCTGTAAAATGCTCCTAAATATCTCAGTGATAGGGGTCTTACAAAGACATAATTTAATATACTTAATGTTGTTGCTCTTGAAATACTGAGTCCGAAAATTTGAGTAAAAGTTTAGATAATATATCATTAATGTAAAGTCTAAGCACGATGTTTTCATCACCTGTTTCACCCCAGATCTCACCTGTTTACGGTATCTTACTATGCCATAATTACATGTTTACAACACTACGCTTATGTTTTATATTCAGTGTTTCACGTAAAAATAATGACTTATGTTTTACAAAAATCACTGACCCTGCTTGAAATACAAAACCCATCGCTTCCTCCTAAACGTATTATCGCTGGGTAAGGAAAGATCAGAGTTTACTGCTAATCACATCACCATCTTTATAGTCCATTGGAAATCTTTTCTTAAATTACATTAATCAATCACCGTTAACACGAGTTCTGAAATGCAAGCTGCAGCTTAAAAGTGGCTTAATATAATGGATGGTTTTTCCAGAGCCTAGCAGTTATTGATAACAGAAGCCAGACTCTTAGAAATGTGCCAGGGTTTCATAACAAAATCCAGCCACACCACGCTGGTTTAATCAAAGAAGCTGCTTGCATGTGAAAAGTGCTCGCGCTCTCCCAAATATGTAACTGTTGAAGAAACAGATGGTGATGCTAACCCGTAAGAATCAGACTATAAATACATTCAAGATAACAATATAAATGAAGATAATTATTCACAGTCTAAGGAGGTGGTAGGACAGTTAAGCCAGTTAGTAAGCAGAAGATCGAGGGGAGTAAAAAGCAGGATTTCCCTAACACAATAAAAAATTATTCCCTGAATGCAGCCAGTTCCCGCAACTCTTAGGAGTGGTGGTATCCTCTGACAAGCAAGGAAGAGGTCACATAAGTATATAAAAACACAAGAAATTAACGGTAGCCCACTGAAATCAGTGAGAACTCTCCGATTTATATCAAATTTCTAGGGCAGTTCTTTTGGGCTAATGCAGTCCTTTTCGTTTTTTTCAAGACTGTTGGTATTCAAGCCACTGGCAGCCAAAAACTTTTCAAATCTCCTGCAGACACTTTATTGTCCCAGAGCAGCACCGTGCACTGGTCTGCAAGAAGCGCCAGTGCAGGCGATGCTGGTGCCTTGAGGTGCCAGCTACAGAACGATCCCAGAGGGTTAAAAGGGAACGTTTTTCATAAAGAAAATGACTCTTCCGTATGAGTCCTGAAATAAGGCAGCTCTCAGTTGAATTAATCCCCACAGTGCACTTGCAAACATTGAAAACATAAAAGAATGTGTCCTGCAGCATAAACACTGCAGGCCCGAATGGGTACGGCAAGGAGGCATCACGCCCAGCCTATAATCTGTTCCCTTTAATGCCGAAATGCCTGCCTGGACCCCTGCAGAGACTCGGATTTCAGCTGAACCCTATGCATATTTCAACAGCAAAGCATTATTATTTTTTCTTGGTCACAAAATAAACAGTCAGTCTTTTGTGTCCCTACATCGGATGGCTTAGTGTGTGTACTGGCTTTTAAGCCTCCTTAATCCCCGTACACAGGCTAACTGAGGCACGTACCCATTTTTTTTCCTCACAAAATCAAATAGTTGCATACTTAGGGGCAGCTTTAGACGTAATAAAAGAGCAATTGCTCAGAGATCTGTTGTAGCTTCTAGGAGCTCACAGAGTGTCTCCTCACCTTTTTTCAGCATGCGGATTCAAGGGGATCCGCTTATCAGCTCTCCAAAAGGAGAAAGAGGAGGAAAGCCCCTAGTCTTTCTCCTGCTTGGGGTTCTCTTAACAGCTGGACCCGATTCCTGTTTTGTAGGATTTCAGCTTAATTGATTCGAATATTTCCAACACAAAAATATGTATTTCTCTGCTCATAACCATCCAAAAAGTTATCCGTACTTCCCTAAAAATCCCCCCAAAGAAGAATAATGAAAACACTGGTGGTGTCTGGCTGTAGAGCATCGCTGTTTCACACTAAAACACAGCCTGCCTCCCACCCAGGCGTCCTGATACCACATGTTACCCATGGCAAAGACCCCGTTCGTCCCTGTGGTGGGAGCTTTCAGCCCCTCTGCGCTAGTTCGGTGAGGAGCTATACTGTGAGTCATGGAGTGGTAGTACTGAAACTGCACTTCTTCAGAACCTGTGGATTCAGGGGTTTGGTTTAACTTCAAGTTTTGAGAAGCAAAAGAAAGCTGCAGTTCCCAAAGTCCCGCTGGGTATTATCTCAACAACTATATTTAAGATGATGGAGAAGCTGAGGGTTTAATGTCAGAACAGCGCTTAGGGTTAGCTTGCTTTGGGGTGGTGTGTCAAGTGCTTTTTTTACTGTCAGCCTAATTTTGTAGTGGAATATGTAGGACGGGGGAAAAAAATATCCAAGCGCTACAGGGAATTGACAGATGGTTCACGTTTTAGCTGAGACTCCGATATGCATGGGGATGGCTTCCTCAGCACTTTATTTAAGGGAAAATCGTAATATACGCTGTACTTTGATATTAACTGCATTGATTTTGTAAAAGGATGTGAAGAAAAGGGAGGGCTGTACCGTGATTCGGTTATGGAGGTGAGCGTTGGTCCTCCTGGGCTGTATTCCCAGAGCAACTGCAACTGATTCCCGTGACCTTGGACCAGTCAGCGAAAGCCTGGTTCTACTCTGAAAAGTGACTGCGTAAAAATGGCACTTTCCTACTCAGCAGATCTCGTCGCTGTGTGCTCTCCAAGTCACATCTGCTGACTTTAGTGACAAAAATAAGTTTTTATGGTTTTCCTGCTCTGTGAGCACTGCAGAATCACGAGAGCTGGGGAAGCAGAAGCTGGGTGCTGTGCCACCTTGTAGGACTAATGACAATAAATCACAGCCAGCGGTGGGGCTGCACTGGCATCACTTGGCCTTGCGCAGCTTTTCTGTTAGTGCCAGCAGTGAGGAACACAGAAGAAAGGAATCCAAGTTGATTTTCCTGATTGAGTTTTAATTGCAGATGGCATTTATTGGGTTTGCAGTTGGAGGAAAAAGAAATCTGTTCATCTGAAACATGGTTACAGTTGAAATAATTCATTGGCCATAAACTTCCTCATGCCTTTTTCGGAGTGGACTTGTTTTAAACATACTCCCCTCTCTGTAACTGGGGATGCTGTTCACACTTTCCCTCAATTAGACTCATTACTACTCCATTCCAATGACTGCTGTTTAATGGGAAGAGCAGGTCCCCTTAAAACAGATGCTACCAGCTGATGTAAAGGTGAATTGTGAGATGGAGATGTGCACTGATTTATGTGCTGGATGTCCCCAATATTCAATCTGGGAAAGTCATTCAGCAGTGAAATTAATGGTAACTATTTTAAAATTGCCTTTACCTTCTGTGGCATGTCCTGACATACTTAGGATAGCTGATATCATCTCATCACAGATGCCAGGAGTAGCATCGTAAAATGCAGTATTCTGATGTCAGGACAATCATTTTTTAGTTTATTTTATACATACAAAATGTGTCTTCATGTAAGTTTTTAAGTGACCCAGTCTCTTAATTAGGACATGTTATTTGTACTTTTTGGTTCGTGCAATAAGGCTGCAACAAGAATATCACCTTCTGAAGAAATCCACTGTATTATATTATTACTTTATACAACAGGGTTTGCTGTTATAAAAATACACAGATCTTATAAGGGGCTCTTATAAAAATTAGGTATTGTTATTTCCATTTTACAGAAGGGGAAATGAAGGCAGAGGTCGTTGAAGTTCAGTTTTGAAAGTCATCTAACAAGTCAGAGCTGGGAATGGGACATGAGTCCCATGCTCTTTACCAGCTACACTACCCGCATGGAAGAATAAACCAGCTTACATCCGAATTTAATCTCTGAATTTCACCAGGGGGGTGAGAAGTCTTTGAAGGACGAGACCAACAGAGGATTGCACTGAAATGTCTCAAATTGGTAAGAAGGGAAAGGAATGGATGTTTCATAACTTGCTGTGGAAGTGGGGCTGGTTTTTCTTGGTTACATATATGCTCTGTGGCATAGTGCACTCAGTTAAAAATTAGTATTTCCACTTAATAAACCATAGAAATGAATAACAAAACAGTGCTCTCTGGTGATTTCAGATTTCTGCCTCTTTCATCATGCCTCCTTCTTTCAGTCTGCAGATTTTTTTTGTTGATAACGCAGAAGCCTGTGATTTTGGCAGGTTATGCGGGGTAGAGAAACTTGCAGTGTATGGGGAATTTGCAACTTCAGACAGGGAAAAAACCACAGATAACTGGCTATTTTGGTTACAGTGATTATCAGTGAAATATTTAATCTTGAGAGTATACAGTGCCAATCTGGGTTCAGAGTCAGTCAATGACAAGGGGGAAGTGAAAACCTCTCCAATCTATTAAGTGCTCTGCATGCCTTAGAGAACAGTAGAGCATCAGTTACACATGCTTTACATTTTAAATAACTTTCCTGATAATTTTAAAGGTTAGATAGAAAAGGGGCTGAAAACAATATCTCTCATTCTGAATCCCAGGACAACGGTTAGGGGTGAATTTTGTAGCTACTGAAGCCAAGCCTCTGGCTCGAGCCTGGCGGACTCGTTGCCGACGGCTCTGACTTCTGGCAGGGGGGGTCCCTGCTGTCCTGCCCCTCTCCCCACACACGGATGACTGAGCAGCTTGGGAATCAATCCCTGACCCGCCACAACATGCAGTGCTGCATTGGAAAATAAGCCCCCATTGATTTTGGTTTGCTGTAAAATCTGGCTACACTGTTAACTTCAGAGGTGGCACATCTTCCACCGCTGAGTGGTCCCCTCTTCTCAGTCAGAGCCCTCGGCCAAAATGAAACAGGCGGAACAGAAGATGAATCTGCGGAGAGTTTTGAGTCCCTAATCTGGGAGTTAATGGTATTTAAAATGGCCACAAAAACACAGCTCTTACCTCTTCTTCTCCCCCCTATCACCCTTAGAAGACAGAGTAAGCATCCTTTCTTTTCACATATTTGGTTTTCTTTGGTTTTTTTTTTAGAAAGATGTTGCAGTATTAGAGATATCGATTCATTAATAATTTCCCAGATTTTACAGTTCATCGATGCAAAGCCAGAAGGGACTATTCCCATCGTTTTGTCTGACTGACTGATCCATCAAGCCTAAGTCTGAAGTTCGTTCTAATGTCTTTTGGCAATGACTATCTTTATTGCTGATGCAGGCATTTTTACACTTTATTTTCAACTTATGCAGAGGTTAGCAATATTACCCTGAAAGAAATTGCCCTGACCTACAACAAATCTGTCTTTTAAAAGTTTTAATATTGGCTGCAGAATGCTACCAAAATTAATTGGGTTGGTTCCAGTTTGGTTGAAACCCAGTAGAAAACGCCCTATTTCTCTAAAATTAGACAGGTAAAACATTGGGGTGAGTCTAGCAAAGAGAACAGACTGCCAACATAAACATTATTTCCAGTAGCACAACAAACCAAAAAAACTCCAATTTCTTGACAAGGAATATCTCAGTTTTCTTCAATCGGTTATGTTGTTTAAAAGAGCTGAGTGTTTGACATGTACCAGCAGGTTAAATCTCACTTTGTCTGGAAAAAAAAAAAAAAAAAGGAGCTGCATTTTATAGATTGTTGTAACTAGCAGTACAGAGCGATTCACTGATTTTCTTCATGTGGTAGAGTGCATTGCATTCCTAGTAAAGTCAAGATTTTGACTCTCCTCTCCCTTTTCCTATATAATTCCTTTACTCCCTCCTAGCAATTCCCCCCCAATCTCTCCACCCCAACCATTTCTTCCTTTGAAAGACTATAATTTTTGGTCTCTCTCACCTGTCCCTGCCCACCACCAATGCTTTGCACCTGCTGCAGCACCGCTCTGAATGAGTCATTGCCCAAGACGAGGTATAAAACCCCCTGTGCACAGCTAGGACCTTGTGGTGGCCCTGACACCAGGCTGAAGGGGAAGCAAGAGGAAGAGAAGTTGGTGTCTTCTTTGGGTTTTGGAGACAAGGTATGGACTTCTGAGCTGTTGTTTGACCAAGTGAGGTGGTATGTTCTTCAGGAATTGATGTGTAAAGGGTTTCTAGCTCTGTTGTTAGACTGGCTGGCCAGCTGTGCCCAGAGAGTGATAGTGAATGGAGCTAAGTCCAGTTGGCGGCCGGTCACAAGTGGTGTCCCTCAGGGCTCAGTGTTGGGGCCAGTTCTGTTTAACATCTTCACTGATGATATGGAGGAGGCGATTGAGTGCACCCTCAGCAAGTTTGC
>NW_009635454.1:64778-65606 GCF_000690535.1 Cariama cristata | reverse complement strand
GGGGGAGCTGAGCCCGTGGGGCCACATCCTGCACCCGCAGCAGGTGCTAACCCAGGCCCTTGTTTCAGAGATCAAGGCAGAGCTCTTTGAGACCTCCAGTAAGACAGGCCAGAGCGTGGGTAAGTAGCCCCCTCACTGGTGGGGGGTCTGCCTGGCAGTGGGGCTGCCTACACCCACCCTACCTGCTCTCCCCCCCCAGATGAGCTGTTCCAGAAGGTGGCCGAGGACTATGTCCACTTCACTGCCTTCCAGGTGATGACAGGTGAGCAAGCAGGATCCGTCCCTCCCCAAGCACCCTTTCCCATGCGTGAGGGTGCATGTGGCCATGGGGAAGGTGGAGAGACTGAGCGCTGTGGGGTCTGGCAGGGCCCTTCCTCGAGCCGCTGCAGCTCCGTACTGGGGGCTGTCCCGCAGAGCTTGGGTCCTGTCACGGCATCCTCATCCCCACTCAGGCCAGGCTCAGCACGTCCGACCAACTGGGCCACGGGTGGCCTTTGGCAAACGGGCAGCCAGGAGCCTTGCCCGGCTGCGGGACTGGCTCTCAGCTCTGCACCAGGCCTGTCCTGGCATGCTCAGCCTGGCTACATCTCCAACCCTGGGTCGTGCCATGGCCATGAGCCTTGCCCCTTCTCTGCAGGGGCACCAAACCCCTCCCCAAGGGACCCGCCAAGGCCCAGGCCTGGAACTGGCAGCTTTTGGGCTCCCATATGGCATCACGGTGTGGACATGCTGGCAGCCTGCTGTCCCTGCTCTCTTCCAGAGGAGAAGGGTGTTGACCTGGGCCAGAGGAGCGGTGCCTACTTCTACAGCTGCTGCCACCACTGAGAC
>NW_009635454.1:7401-64515 GCF_000690535.1 Cariama cristata | reverse complement strand
CGTTAACTTATTCTCTCGGAGATGCTGCCTGATTCTTTGCAGATTTATTTAAGCGTCTTCTCTCAAGGTGTACAATGTAAATAAAATGCATTGTGGTCTGAGCTGTCCCCCTGCCTGCGCCACTGCTACGCGAGGCTGTTGGGGCTCTCCCATCCCTGCCCCCAGTGTCTGGGCACAGCCGGGTTCCCCCCACGCCCCCACCCTGCTCAGCAAGACAAACCACAAGAGGACATCGAGAGTAAAGTTAAACTTTACTTTACAGTAATTTTTCTTCTATATACAAAGAATTACAGTACATGTTCTGGGAGCACCTGGGCAGGGCAACCCTCTTTTCATTGTAAGTTTCACATACACAGCCAACAGTCTAAGGGGAGCAAAATGAAAGTAATCAATGGTCCAAGACTCTCCCCTCTCCCTCTTCTAAAAATAATATACATGCTGGAAATATGTAGGTTTCTCTCACCCGCTTAGAACCGACAGATGAATCCCAGCCAGGGCCAAGCACCTACGTGTCTCCCCCCATATGCAGCGCTTGTCCCGGCCACTGCCCCGGCACCCGGCTCCAGCTGTGACTTCAGCTGGGCACCTCAACTCTGGTCGAGCCTGCAGGATGGGACCCTGCGGGGGACTCCCCCTCCACCGCCACCCCGATGGGCAGCACACCTCAGTGGGGGAGGAACACAGCATGGGGGGCTGCTCACACCAAGGCTTTCCCCCCCCATCTCCAAACAAGCCTCCTGCTGCCATGGGTGGCCCCCCATGTCCTTCCTCCCCATCCCTGGGCAGCAAGGAAGGGGAAGCGGGCAGCCAGGACCCCAGCCGAAAGCACATGGCACTGGAGGGTGGCAGGGGTCATTCAAAGCCAGGTGCTGTATCTGACACGTTTGGTGTCTCGGAGGTGAGCAGGCTGGCGGGGCAGTGAACTCGGCACCGTGGTTAAGCAGGGCCGGGAGCGCTGCTGCTGAAAAACTTCTCCTGCCTGTCGCAGGGAGAGCTGCTCCCTGCCTGTGCCAGCCGCTGCCGACACATCTGACCTCCTCCCACCCGTGTCGGCCGGGACCGCTCTCAGCTCCAGCCACTGCTCCACCTTGAGCCTCCCGGTGCTGCTGCTTTTCCTTTTAACAAGTTCCCAGTGTCTAAAAAAATACACAAAACCCAGTTCCTTGAAGTCAACAACTCAGAAACATCAGAAAAAAACAAAAACTGAAACCAGCTCAGTACCAAACGGACACAAAGAACATGCAGTTAGCGGACGCCTGCCTTGCTTCACGTGGCTCCACTCCCTCTCTACACCCACGGGGCCCACTGGCACACTGGTTTGAGTCTCAAAACCATCATAAATCAAAGGAACCAAGTCACGCCTCGTCCTGTTTCCATCACATGCGCCGAAGCCCAGCCCCAGCTATCAGGGGACGGGATTCAGCCGGCGAAGAAACCTCCAGCCCACGGGCTAGGAGCCGTGAGTTCAGCCCTACTGTGCTAAGCTGCCAAACGGTTTACAATAGCACCACAATAGCCCAAGTGCTTTGCCATGGGCAAACTGATTAAAACTTTACCTTGAAATAGGACGTAGCAACACCCATTTCTCAGATTTCCCTAGGAGGTAGATTCAGTGCTGTAGGGACTGTCCATCACCGCCACTTCTCCAGCCCAAGCTCACGCACGCTGTCCCCCTGCACTGGACTTTGTTTAATCACTTTTAGGGGACCCAGAGCAGAAATCCTGCCTTTTCCCACCTCCTGCTAAGCAAGGGCACTGCCACCCTGCAGGCAAGACTCCCACTGAAGCCAGGCAAGCGGCAGAGCTCCAGCATCCCATCTCCCAGGCCCTGGGAGCCCCAGGCACCCATTAGCTCGGCTGTGCTGCTGCAAGAGGCACAGCCTTGGCTGCAAACGCTGTCATCGGCATTATCACTATCACAGGGGAGTAATTAGCGCAGACAGAGCCTGGGCGATCAAACAACGGCACGAGCCCTCGCCGGACCCCTCTGTACTTTCAGAATAGCTGCACGGTTTGCCACTTTGCTTTAACACTCACTGGCTAGCAAAGGCTGAAAGCCTCATCAGTAATTCAGGGCAAAGCACATTACAAGCAGGTTACAATTATGGTTACTCCAAACATCAAGCAAAATCAGAAGTTAAGGCTGAAATTAAAAATAAACAGAAGGTGTTGAAGGTCTGAGGTTTCTCAAACAACCCCCCCTGCTCTGTCACAATACTAGCTGCAGCAATCAGGCAGGAGCACTGCACGTTCACAGCGTGCTCAGGTTAAACCACCGCCGAGATGCATCAGGGTTAGGGCTGCCTTTTCTTCCTTTTTTTTTTTTCCTGTGAAACTGAGCTGAAGCTCCTCTAGCACCCTCAATCTTCATCATCTCACTTTAGTATGTTAATGTCCTTTAGATTCAACCATAGCTCTCATCTCCTGAATTTCAACAACAGCCACACCTCCAAGCGAAGCCTCTGCCTGTAGGGGATTTAACCCTGAATTGTAACGTGTGCTCCCACAGTACCACCTGGATACTTTGTGCACTGAAGTGAATCCGGTTCTTGTGGGGTTTTTTGTTAAATAGGAAAAGTTTTAACTCGAGAACAGCAATAAAGCAAGCTACCATGAGCTAGTTAGTGACTGAAGATGTACAGCAGGGGACTATCCCTTGCAGTGGTCACTTTTCTGCTAGATTCACCGGAGCCCTGGCTGACAGCGGGCACCAGCCCAGCGAGCTGGTGCAGATAGGATGAGCCTGTGCCCACTCCCCTCCTGCCCACACATGCCACAGGCCCTGTGGTGGCTCCTCCTCTGCAACCCTCCTCCCCTGGCTGGGCAGGCAGGCTGTGCCCACCCGAGTCCCTGACCATGCCATTATCCCTCACCAGAGCTCCTCCATCACCAAAGGTCAACTAGGACTCTCCTGCCCACCACGGAAATCCACCACTGAAGTGGGTCTTGCCATGGGACAGAGGCCACAGCCCACTGGTCTGAGCAGTGACAGCCAGGCTATCCTGACAGCAAGGACATTGACCAGTGAAGCATTTGTATGGGAACAAATCCTTCACCTCCTTCAGAACTGGGAAGGAGGAGCCGTTCCTACAAGTGGGAATGGGCTCATGAGCCTGTGAGCCTCCCTGGGACAGCAGGGAAAGGGACACAACTTGAGCAGAAATAATTACACCCTTGATTCTGCTTCTACAACTCTCTGCAACAGTGAATCAACACAAGAGTCAGCTCTCATCCACCCTGGGTGCAATTACAGCCGATCCGAGACTGTCAGTGACCAGGTGATCGGATCCCTCCCACGTAGCAAAAAATTGCAAGAGCTCAGGCAGGCTGGAGCAGAGCTGCAGCAGCCTCTCTCCCACAGGAGCAGTCTGCCAGGGGTGTTATCTGCCACTTTCCTCTACCTTAAAAAACCCCAGCGATTCAAACTGGCTGAACTCTGAAGGCAGCAATCAACTGCAGAAAATGAACCCAACTACTTCGGCACAGACATCTTCCTTTTCTCCCCCAAGGCAGCACTACCAGCTGCTACCAACAGTGAGAGTCACCTCAAGTCCTGAAGAATCCTCCATTTCCTTCACGGGGGTTTTGTTGCCCAGTGCTCTTTCTCAGCTCATGCCTATGTTCCTTGCAGATGAAGGCAGGCTGGGCAGAGCTGCCCAGACCTATCTCCAACGCCTGTCAGGCCTTGCCCATCTTGTTGAGGTGACCCAGCACAGCCAGAAAACTCCTAAAAGCACCACTGCTCCCTCTGCAAGCCCCGCATATGTCTGAAGAGCCCTCCTGATCTGAAAGAGCATGGGCCAGGGGCTCAATGAGGATGAGGAGGGAAGAGCAGCTTACTGGCTTCCTCCTTCAATTGTTTCCAAACACCAGTTTTACTGAGCAGCCCCCCAGCTACGCTGAAGTCAACTTTCTGACAGTAGCTGCAAGGCAGCAAGCCAGAAACCTGGATCCTCATGGAAAAGGCGTGAAGGGAGACAAGAAGAGAGGTGGGGTACGGTCAGATGCAAGGAATAAGGCTGTGGGTTTGAAATGCCATGCAACGCTTCAATCCACATTCACTGTTCAAAACAAGCTTTTGAGTAAGAGCCTGCTGCGTGAAAGGCTGCTGTTGCCATGAACCTCACCCTACTACGTGAGCACATGATCCACAGAAGTGGTTTTTTCAAACCTGCGCTTATGAGAATTCATTGAGAACTTCTCCATTTTACAGATTTAAAAAAGCCTGCACCAAAAATATTCACAGTTTATTTTTCATGAAACAAGTAACTAGTTAACACGTGACAATGCGAAGCGGAGGTGGACAGAGCAGTGCAGATACCTTTCTGGTTACAGCTGTAGCTGGCTGGGCGGCTGGCACGGAGGTAACCCTACTTACACAATCTACATGACTAAGTCCAGCTCATGGGAAGGCCTATAAATGTAAATTCAAGATTTATTTTCCTTCTCACACATGATAAATACTTAATATACTGAACGTCATTACCATCTTTTTTTTAATTTTGTTTAAAAAAGTTAAATGAATGCCCTTAGATTATCTTCTCTCTCAATGGCTCTGAGGAGTTGTCCTGATTCCCTTTGTGCAGGAGTCATGCAGAAACACAAGCTGCTTGCATCTCCCCAGTTTCAGCAGCAAGCAGGAACTGACCTGCCAGTCTTCCCGGAAAAAAACAACATTAAACAGTAAGTTTCCACAAGCCATAAAGCTTTTTGAAGTCGCTAGCTATTCTACAAAGGATCTGAAATGATTTGGACTAGAGAAGAGATGCACCATAGCACTGGTAACGTCCCCTCGTGCCCAGCACACCCGGCCTTTAAAGCTGGACATTGCCTTGGGGGGCATACATCAGGAAAGGAGAATGGATTGGGATTTGTCTCAGTACAAGTGTCTGCCTCCCTTCATAGAAAACCACAAAGCTCATGACCATCTGCTCTGGGAGCAGCAGGCACTTGCAAGCCAGGAGGGAACAAGGACCTGCTCCCAACATCAGAGGGAGAGGACCAGCCTGGATGCTCCCTTTCCGGGGAGGAATCTGCAGATCTGCCTGGAAGAAGGATACACTGGAGCTGCACAAGGGTCTGGTGGCGGGCATGGAGATCCGAGGCTGCAGCACCCGGATCGGCGGAGCTCAGGCAAACCACAGAGGTAATGTGTTGTGAGTGGGAGAATGTGCTGGTCAGCAGCGCTTCCTTGGCAGGATATAGACCCCATCCAGCCCGAGCAGTGCTGCCCAGGGCGGCCCGTCCTCCTCCTGCGGGTGAGGGTGCCGGTGGTCACAAGATGCCACTCCGCAGGTCCCTGGGAGTCTACTGCTTGCCCCATGAGTACCACGGCCAAGCGAACTTCTGCCTCAACGCTTGAGTAAACGGCTTTCGGCACGCCTAGTCTGGACATCAACTTGATGACCACCAGGTACTAAACATCTCCTTAACTGGAAATGGAAGAGGAAAAAAGAAAGCCAGCCAGCTGCTGGAGCCCACCGCGTTCCAGTGTGAGAACTACTATTCAGTTGGAAGGACACACACACACGTGCGCACACACACACACACACCACCACAGTCCAGTTAATTCAAGTCTCCTTTGGTTGTAGAAGAGTTAAGCCAGAAGCTACCCAAGGGGAAGGTGTTGAGATGGGTCCTGATACAGCTATGGCACCCTTGCCTCCATGCTGCGTAGCAAACGGTACAGGCTTCACTTGCAGCTCGGCAGTGCGTCCTGCTGCTGGGAAGACCGGGTATGATGTGAACACGTCCTGAACATGTCTGAGGCAAGGGGAAGCTCACGGTGACGACAGAAGTCAAGAAAAGACTGGATGGAAATTTGAAAGGGAGCACCATCACCCTGCCAGCGCGGTGCTCAGCACCTTGGGGAAACCCATTCTGCCCTACTTTGTTATTGCTGCTTTATAGGTCATAATGTTTTCAAGTGCAGAAAACACTCCATGTGTCTTGTGCTGAAGGATTACGACACAAGAATGAAAAAACAGCCAGATGGCTTCTTCCAAGATCTCTCTTTTGCCTGACTTCCTTCAGATTCCCCGTTTCTCGGGCCTGGTCAGTCGCAGCTTTGTACAAAGGCGCCTGAATGGATATTGTCTATTGCTGGAGAAAACTGCGCTGAGTGAGTGCAGCGAGCTCCTCTCCCAGCTCAGCTGGAGACGATACCTGTCCTTCAGTGAACCACACACACACCACGTCCCAGTGAACGTACGGACAAACCTCGCAAAGCAACACCCTGCAGGGCCAGAGACCTGGGCAGACGACAGATAAACCCCTTCCCTGCTTCTACAGAGTCCGGCAAGGGCATACACCTGACTGCTCACCGCCTGATCCCTGAAACACCTCCAGTCCCAGGGCAGCCTGACTGATCTGCTTCCTCTAAATACAGTAACAAGAGCAAGGCCCCTAGCTGTACCTGGGAACCTGCCTGCAAATCAGACCTGGAGCTCAAACATGCTGGATCAGTAACGTGACCATTTCAATGGAATTGGAGATTTTTTTACCCAGAGTGGACTCTTTATTACAGCTTTACCATTTGTAAAAGGAAGAGGTAAAGGTCATGGATGCTCTCTCCCTTTGGCTGGGCCACACTCAGACTTAAGAGAATGTCCTTGCTCATGTCACGAGAGAATATGGATGGGATGTGCATGGGTTAGGGGCTGGGCTCAGGGAAGTGAATAAAAAAAACAAAACAAAGATTCCCCCTCCCTAAACATTAAAAGACTGAAACCTGCCTCCCATATTCACCAACCTCACTTTGGCTCTGAGTCAGCCAACTCACGACAGACAGAATCCTGGTTACGGGCTAGCGCTGTGTTTTGTTCAGGCAAAGGGTCCTGCCCCCGAGGAGTCTGTGCTTTTCCACTCAGCCAAGAAATCTGGTCAATTGTCTGAATGTTCGTGACAAGCCACTGCATCTGCTCCGGGGGCATCGGCGCTTCCCTGGCTGGCCGAGGGGTCTGCTCAAATGCACACAATCTCTCTGATGTCCAAGGGGTTTGCTCTGAGGGGGCTGAGGCCACTTCCCAGCTGGGTTGAAGGGTTGGCTCTGGTAGTTTCTCTGCTGACCGGGGAGGCTGCTCCGCAGGCGTCAGGGCTTTTGCAGTGGGCCAGTGGGTTTGCTCATGCGTCTGTAGTTTCTCCGTAGGCCAAGGTACCTGTCCAACATGCATCACTGCCTTCCCCGCAGACCAAGAGATTTGCTCGCCAGCTAACATGGTCCTCTCTTTCTGCTGGGGATTCAGCTCCATGGCTGGGGCTCCTCTCTCTTTCGGCTGAGCATTCTGGTCAACAGGCCGCAGCGCCTTCTCCGACAGCAACAGCCTCGGAGCAGATGCAGCCAGAGGCTTGTCCAAGGCTTGAGGCCGAGGAGCCACAGCAGCAGCCAGCTTGTCCGATGCCCCAGCTTGTCCGATGCCTGAGGCCACGGGGCTGTAAGAGTGAGAGGCCTCTCCAAGAGCTGAGGCCGAGCCACTCCAGAGCCAAGAGCCTTCTCCGGAGGCAGGACCCGCAGGGCCCCAGAGTCGGCAGCCTTCTCCGGAGGCAGGGGCCGCAGCACCCCAGGGGCGAGCGCCTTCTGCATGAGTGGGATCCGCAGGGCCCCCGAGCCCAGAGCTTTCTCCATGGGCAGGACATGCAGTGACCGGGAGCCAGGGGCCTTCTCCGGAGGCAGGGGCCACTGCATCCCTAAGCTGGGAGCCTTCTCTGTGGGTAGGATCCGTGGCATACTTGAGGCAGGAACCTTCTCTTGAGGCAGGGGACGAGGTGCCCCAGAGCTGGGAGCCTTCTCCGTGGCTGGAACCCGCACTGCCCCAGAAAAAGAAGCCTTCTCCGGAGGCAAAGGCCGTGGCACAGCTGATCCAGAAGCCTTCTCCATGGGCAGCATCCGTGAGACTGGGGAGCCGGGGACTTTTTCAATGGGCAGAGGCCACAGCACCCCAGGACCAGGAACCATCTCCAACGCTGGGACCTGTGACACCATGGAGCTGGAAGTCTTTTCCACAGACTGAGGCTGTGGACTCTGTGCAGAAGCTCTGACCAATGGTTGAAGCTGATCAGCCGCAGGAGGCTCATCCACCAGCTGAGACTGCAGGGTCCCCGCCGTGGCGAGAAGTCTGTCCGACAGTTGAGGATGCAGGCATTTTGTTGGGAACTCATCCAGCAGCTCAGGCTGCTGGGTCCTGGTGTCAATGAGAGACTTGTCCGACAACCCCAAAACCCCAGGGGCAGCAGGAAGCTCGTCCGACAGCTGGAGCTGCAGGGCACCAGCAGTAACAAGCGACTCATCCGATGACTGTGGAGTTCCCGGAGGAGATTTGCTCGGCAGATGAGGCTGCAAGGCATCACTGGAGGACTCATCCAGTGGCCACAGCACTGCATTGGTGGGAGGTTTGTCAGGCTGCTGAGGCCTCAGCGCTACGATGATGGGTTGCTTCTCTGACTGCAGCCTTAGGGATAGGGCAGCCTGGGGCCTGTCTGACGGCTGCAGGCGGAGTGACAGGGTAGTGGGAGGTTTGTCCGAAGGCTGCAGCCGGAGTGAGAGGGTGGTGGGGGGTTTGTTGGATGGCTTCAGCCTCAGTGACAAGGTGGTGGGGGGTTTATTTGATGGTGGCAGTCTCAGCGCCAGGGTGGCGGGTGGTTTGTCTGGTGAAGGCAGCCTGAGGGCCAGGGTGGTGGGGGGCTTGTTTGATGGCTGCAACCTCAGGGCTAGGGTGGTAGGAGGCTTGTCTGATGGCGGCAGCCTCAATGCTAGGGTAGCAGGGGGCTTTTCTGGTGACTGCACTCTGAGGGCCACAGACTGAGGTAGGCTGTCCAGAGGCTGAACGCTCAGGTCTGTGTCTGCAGGTGGCTGCTCTGGTGGCTGGGTGTCCTCGCCGTTAGCCAGGGCTCCTATGGGAGGCACATACTCACGAATTTCTCCCGGCTCTAGAGGGTTTGGTCCACAGGGATCATGCTCTGTGCAGCATAAACGTCCATCCAGCTTGGAGATGAAGAGCATGCCTTCACGGTGCTGCTTGCAGAAGGACCTGGGGCACATTTCGCAGAAGGAAGCTGCTTCCTTACCACACATATCACACTGATGCCACGGGCACTCCCATTTTCCTGCAGCACAGACACAGGAGAAAAGACATACCTTAAGAGCAGTACAAGGGCAAGAGACAAGGCCTGCTGCAAAGGGAGTTCAAGGGAGAGTGGGAACACCCCTGTAATACTCCTGTACAATTCTACATGTCCTCCTCAGTTTCTGCCATAGCTCCCAGGTTCAACGGGCAGTTAACAGGAACCCGCATGCTCGGAAGCAACAAGGGCAATGATAATCATGACAAACACAAGTCAGGCCAGGTCAGACCAAAAGCCCATCTGGCTCCAGCACAATACTAACCAGTATGGGCACTTAGAGAAGAGCAGACAACCCCAGCTTGCATATCTCTCTGGCTCTGACTTCCAGACAACAGTGGTATCTGTGTATAAAACACCCAGTGGATTTTTTAAGTAGATGTGTCAGGTTCATCTAAGTCTTTGTTAATTCTGGGCCAACTACCTCCCTTCTTGTTTATCAGAAAGAAGAAGTGAGAGGGCAGTGATCACAAGGGAGTCAGTTTCTATTGTCCCTGTACCCAAAGGCATCTTCCTTAACCTGTGTGTATGGCCATGATAAAAATACTGCTTAACGCAAAGCCAAGCTGCTCCCTGAGGAGCTCCATGTCCACACTGAATCTATTCACCATCAATACCAACACCACCACAGAGGAAAAAAAACAACGTTACACTTCAGAGATTGCTGCTTTTGTCACTTGTACATGACTTCACTGGTTCAGCTCCCTACTCCCCCAGCCAAGGCTGCCGCCCTCTCTACCAAATGCTTCTCACCAGTTCATAGACACAAGGAACAACGAGAACATTTGCACCCAGGGTACATGATGCTGAATTCCTGACCTCTCACTATAGGACCTGCACGGTTGCCTTTCCAAATATGCCTCCTGCTTCCATGCTGCCCCAACACCCCATACCCCCACAGCCTCCCTGGCTCCCTGCAGAGCAGCCCTCGCACAGGCCGGCCTGTGCTCAGGACATGATCAGTGACAGAGGGCAGCCGTGGATGGCAGCTGGGCCACAGCACTTCCCAGCCTCTCTGAACCAAGCCCACACATCTGTGGCTTTGGCTACCAGCTCTTTTCCAGGGAGGGTGGAAGAGAGCATGACTGCAGCACAGCACTCGGCAGCTGTGGGCATTTCTCGATGCACTTGTGCAACATCAGCTTTCCACTCCCTTCTCTCACACCACTTTTCCCCTGGGGTTGATGACAACACGTAGCATGTTTTTCCCCTCCTTTGAAGCCAGTCCAAGGTTTCTGTTCCAGTCTCAAAATATGCAGACCACTTTTCTGTGTCTCTTCCAATTTTTCAGCATCCTTTTCAGAGCAGGGCTCTTTAACACTACATGTGGTTTTCCCCCCTTCCAGGCTCATGGTGCTGCAGCACAGGCTGTCGCTGCTCCCCCTACACCATCAGCAACCCAGAGAGCCACGCTCAGCACTCACTTCGGTCACTGGAAAGACTCTGGGACTATTACTACAGAGGTCATTTGTACGAGTGGAAAATAAAGTAAGTCAAAACCTGCCAGTATGTTGCAGGAAGGATAAATCCTATCAAACCATTCTAATGGTCTTTGACAGGACAGAATGCCTAATGAATAAGCAGCCTTTCCAGAGACAGCCCAGAGCTCTCAGAAGTAAGATCACAGAATTAGTAACTTGCAAACAAGCAGGAAATTCCAATTACTCGACAGCAATGCCCATGGCAGATGAAACACTTGAAGTAAAAGGTGTTGAACCTTTCATATCCTGCATGATACTCTAAGGAGCAGGGTATGAAAGTACCAGCCTACATGTAAAAAGAGTAAAATGGCTACAACTGACTGAAAATCATTCTCAAAAAACAGCTGTTAATGGTCTTCCAGCAAACTGAGGAGATGTTTCCAACAACATCCTTCAGGAGTCTGTTTTAGTCTGTATTTTAATTTAAATTTCTGGAAGCAAAACAGCAAATATTCTTACAGAAAGAGGTAAATAACAACAAGGCTGTGACTGACTGCAAAAATCTGGTTAAACAGGTTCAGAATTTAAACTGGACAGATGTGCTTGCACCAACAAGGTGCAATTAAATAAAGACCACTGCAAAGCAGGACTGCAGGAGGAAGAAATACAGTAAGTATGTGAAAAGGATCAAGACGAGGACTCAAGGACGATAGGGCAAATCACAAACATCACATAAATAGAAAAGTTGTTTTTGCAAAACAAGTCAAATCTCATTTCCCAAGAAATTTTATGTAAAACACAAAACACAATTATTCTCTTCCGTTGGTGTCAGCAAGGCCTCAGCTGCAATACTGTTAAAATACTCGTTACCACATTTTTAAAAATATGTAGGCAAGTGGGATAGAGTCTGGAGCAGATCAAGAATAGTAATTTTAGAAAATAAGAGCTGCAAGGAGAGGCTGTGTTTAAGTGGTAAAGGACTAAGGTGACAACAGTCTCCCAATATGTAAAAAAAGGCGTATCGGAGAGAGGACAATCCTTTTGTTTTTTCAAGTCAGGCTGTTAGGACAAACTCTTCAAACGGAAAGCAGGGGAACAGGCGAAGGGCTGGATTCTCCTTTATTGGAGACTTTAAAGCATGGGAAAACCTGCCAGGATGTTACAGACAAAAATGGATAGAAAAGCAATATTCAGGAGTCTCTCACCCTAAATGATGTTCCATAAGAACGACCTGTACTCCCACTGGCTTTCACACTGCTCTGTTACAAACTTCGTTCAATGAGCAATCCAAGCTCTTCTGTATAAATGCCCTATTCTCCCCAAAATGTAACACACGCACACACATAATTTCTGTCATCTACAAAATATGCTACTAGCCCTTCTATACCTTCTGCCAAATTACAGCTAGAGGTGCTGAGTGCCCAGTCCTGGCTCCCTGTGGCATGCCGACAGAAACACTCTGTCGCAATGACTCTCTTGGCAGTTACTTTCAGAGACTGCTTGGTTCCATCTTTCTCAGCCTGCCTCTGATGTGTTCAGAAAATACTGTACTGAGTACAGTACTGCATAGAGAATTTCTATTGATGACAATGCTTTCAGTATTAAATCAAAAGATTTACAGTCCTCTGAACAAATTACTTCAATGCAGTTGCTTTTATCAACCAAATTTATTATCTTAGCAAAACCCCCTACATTAGGTTTGATGAATTATTCTACCTACAAACTTGTCATCTAGTATTGTTTATATTCTTACCATTTAATCCTTTAGGCACTTGATCCTGTATCAGCTTTTCCATCCTCCTGGCCTGGCAGACATGGGGCTAACCGGCCTACCAAGGCTGAGGTCAGACTTTACACCTCCTGAGCTACTAACAAACTCAAAGCTGGTTTATTGCTCATACAGGGAGCCTATTTCTTTCTCTGCATCCCAACTAGAAATACTTTTTGAATACTTTTTCTTTTTATTGCAAATTTCTGCCCTCATTTCACCACAAACTAGGATATGCTTTGATACCATTCTCTTTCTTAACTATGAACTCATGGCTATTCAGACATGTAACACATTCTTCCCTAACTTCTATGTTCCATTAGTGCTTTTCCTCATCATTCAGCTCACTCAATTGTCTTCAACTTTGGCAAAACAGCCAATCTGAGGAGCCAATACCTCAACTATTGTTGGGACTGTCCTCTGCCAGGACCCAAGGATGGGGTCAGCTCACAAGCACCATTTCTTAGGCAAGGACCAGCTCCCCCTTCAGAAATTAATCCATCTTTTTGCAGTCACAGTGGGGTGCAAAACCAGGGTTGTGTCACATGGGCCTCAAGGTCTGTTAAAGTGAGAAAGATTTCTCTCAGTTTTAAGATGCTGTGAAGTGAGTGCAAGGTGATGAGCAGCACCTGGCTCACCTCATGCCAAGGCCATGGCCCAAGCCCAGCCCAGCCATGCAGAGCACTGACCTGCAGGTCTCTTGGTCAGGTTGAGGCAGTCCGCGTGGTACACTTTGGGGCAGCCTGGCTTCTTACAAGAAACTAGTTGCCCTCCATCCCCACAGCTGAAACACTCGTCCTCTCGCTCCTTCATCACCTCTGCCTGCGACCTGCGTTTCATCTGCGGCCGTCTCTTCAGCTTCTTGGACTTTTCCTCGGTGAGGTTGGGTTGGCTCTGCGGGTGAGACAATCTCAGTCAATGCAAGTCTCTGCCCCTTCCATCTGTTCCCTTCCTGTTACACTGGAGACAACTGCAAAACCTGCAAATAAAAATCCCACCACTGCCAGCCATACCTGAAATGTATGCAATATCTCTACAGTGCTTAATATTTGGCAATCCATTTACTACAGCAAATAGTTCTTTTTTTTTTTTTTTTTGGAAGAGCCTGGAAGCTCTGCACCAAAGCCTGGTTAAACATGGCATATATACAATTAGCAACAGCAGAATGAGGAGCTGGGGCTGGCTGGTGTCGCTGAGTTCATGCCACCTCTCACAGACTCTTCAGGTCCTCAGTCAGAGCAGTCAGGTCTCCTCGTACCCATGACTCATGCAGAGTCTGTCCCAGGTCATCCTGCACTTTTGGATATTCCTCACTCCTTTCTGCATTTTCAGTCTGAATTTGGCTGTGATCAGTTTAGATCTATTTGTTCTCGTGTCAACGCTGCTCTCTTCCGGCAGAAGTTTTTCTCTCTCCCTGAAGTAACTACCAGGACACACTCTCCTTCTCACAAGCCAAACACTTTCACAGTCTGCACTCTCAGTCTTCCTAATGGCTTTTCTCTGCTCCTATTGAGTTTATTTCTCCCAAACACAAGTTACAGAACTATACACACTACTTCATATGACGCCTCAGACGACTTCAGATGACAGAGGCCGTGTACGATGACAACGCTTCTCAAAAAGAATAGGAAATCCCTCCCAAAGCACCATCTGCATTTGCCTTTTTCACATCTGCATCACAACAGCAGCTCAGTCCTGCAGCAGCTGAACTGCACAATGGCTCCTTCTCCACCATGACTGCTCATCGATGACCTTCTCATGGCATAGTTGCTTCTGCTATTAACCTCCAGGTGTGTACTCTGGTGTACTGAATTTCTGAACTCCAGCCCATACCCAGTCCTCAGTTACTCCTTTGCAACTGCCCCATCCTTTCCCTCTCCCACACCTGACATCTTTGTGTCATCAGTACAGTTAAACTACTACCCTTCCAAAAGCTGTGCTACAGGCAGTAATGAAATAACCACAACTTGTCTCAAGATTAGCATCTAAATGATTTACATGCTCTCTTCTCTAGCCTAAGGCTTCCTCCAACGCTGTCCCCCCCGGCCCCTTCAAGCTAACTCCTCCGATCACTCCTATCTCCCTCTCCAGGTTAAGTCTCCCCTTGTACCAAACACTGAATTCCACAAAGACCATGCTACCTGTCCCCAGTCAGCGACCTTATCAAAGTACTATCAGTTTAGTTTATCTAAACAGACATAAGCTAAATTTTATGCCATTTTCCACATATCTTCATGTCCAAATATGCGTGCTTCATGCAGAACATCTCCATGTGTCGAGACAACGCCTACAAGGCGATTTTTGCATCCTTTATTCTGCAGGAGTATTGGGTACTATTTTCATTGCTCTCCTATCAAGATTAGAAACAGAAACACCAAAACATTTAAAAACCTTTGTCTCCAGACCTGCAATTTCAGAATTTGGCAGCAGTGGTCATCCAGCTGTCCTGCCACCAGGGAGTTACATCTCTTGATTGTTTCCTTCCCCTTCACATGTGGATATTTCTGTTTTCATACTGTCATTCCCATTGACAATGGGGACAAGTCAGGCCTTTCTTATCATTGAAAATGCAGGCAGTGAATACACTCCACCTAAACTATTGCACCTATTCTCAGCGCCTAGTACCGTGGCCATCTAATTACAAAGAGAACAAGAAAAACCTTTCACAGCTAATTTGAATGTCTAAGCAAGGCCTAACAGCTGGACTAAGCGATTCCCACTTGCTCACAGCAGTACAATGGACTCCCAAGCATTCTTCCACACTTCCAGCTAGAAAGGACACTTTTAAGACTGAACTTGAGTATAAATCAGTTTTGTCTTGCTGTATCTTCAGGAAGCTTAAAATGCATCTATTGTGGGATGAATTTGAAAAAAACCCCAACAAACCCCAAGGTACTGTTTTCTTGGGTATTATTTCTTAGCCCATCTCATCAAGATGGAATGAGTCGCCTCAGGCATCACAATGGAACATTAATGCCAACTAAAGGGCACCTTTCTCTGATTTCCATTATGCAACCTGCAATTTCAGGGCAAAAATGACAGTCAAGCCATGTATAACACAGGAGCAGCACAAAATCAATTGAACTTTAAATCGCAACGCAAAAAAGAACTAAATACATCAGATGTGTAATTCACCTCATCTGTCAACTTCTGAAGACATCAATTTTTTATCATAGGTTAATTTTTCTGCAGAACAAAGCTCTCTGGAGAATTCACAAAACCTTCCCTATATATTGACGAGGCTTAACAACTGTGCTGCCAGAGCTTTTAACCCTTAACTGTAGGTAAGTAAGCCACCCATATCCACATGCCAGAGCAGAGGGATTACAGACTGATTTGGTGAAGCTCTTGAAACAAACCAACAGTTGACACACAGATTTAGCTGGTGACAGTTAGGAACTCAGTCAACTGCTCCTGTTATTTCCTTTTCCCAGTGAGAAGCAGCTCACACAAGGAGGTAATTGATTGTTACTGCAACATTACAGTTACAAAACAAAGCTCTGAAAAGTCAGTGAGTTCCAAAAGCTAGTGATTTTTCTATTACAGATATGGCAAATTTCTTATTCCTGTCTAATGCATAAACTTCAGTCGCTTAACTAAAAGAAGGAAAAAAACAGGAACTTTCTTATTGCAGCAAAGATGTTGATGTAGAAGTGTAGAAGCCTTCTGGCTCTAAAGCAACTCCAGTCTGAAGGAATGCAAGTTTGCTGGCCTTCCATGCATGCTCACAATTTAGTCAGGCCTTTACTTTGGGAAATGGGCTGAGCTGTGGTTTCTTGGTTATCCAATGGAAGTCTTTCCCATGCCTGTCCTTTGTTCCTCTAGTGCAATGGAAATTGCAATGATAATGAGCAGAAAATTCTGAAAAAAAATATTTCATTTACTCTTTTGGTGTAAAATACAATTTCCTGTCATTATTTATAGCAACTCTAATAATTGAGGTCTAAAATCTGCTCTCTCAGAATGAAAACTTGAATATTCAACTCATTTCAAGCAGTGTTCTCATGGCCATACATTGAAACCGGATTACCCTTCCTGAGATCTCTACAACAAATGATACACATCTATGTAAAGAGGTGATTTGGAGGAACAAAAGCTTAAAGGAGGCATCGTACCTTTGGCCGTACTCCTAGGAAGCCACTGCAATTTGGGGCACCACATTTACAAACTGTCTTTCCATTTCCCAAGCACTCCAGATTGTAGTTGAAAGTCAGCTCAGTCCCTGGCACAAAAGCAGATCAAAACCAAGCAAGTTGTAATGAAATATGGGGCAGAACATCTTACTGCTGAAGTAAAAGCACACTTGAAATTTAATGCCACAAATGACTGTCACAACTACAAAAGGATACCAAGTATTAATCTCCCCATAGATCTGTGTGGATTGAAAACTGAGTGCAACCCCACACTCCTATCACATACTACAGCTAAAAAGGGCATTCAACCCCATCTTGTAGCATGCTTAGTTCCATTTCTTGGCCCTGTAAATCAGAACTACGAACCTCCATTGATACCATGGATGTATGCGTTTCATTATGTCAGTGCTGGTGTTAAGTCTCATGAAACCCTATGTGAAAACAAAAATTTAAGTATCTCTCCAGGGAGCTACAAATCCTCCCCTTTCCTTAGAGAAATACTCCCACACTTTTAATTGCAGGTCCTGACAAGAGTGAGTTCCTTACCAGCTTTGATATTTACAATTGCGAAGAGCCCGACCCGAGTATCACCATTCACACACCACTTCTGAGTCTCACAGTTTGGCTGGCAGCAATGGTTCATGAACCGAGCATAATTGCCCTTTGGCCCAGCATCAATGATTCGATCCTGGAATTGAACAAAAGCAAAAAAAAAACCCAAAACAAAACAACGAAACCAAAACAAAACAGAAAAATACATTTAATAAACTGTCATTTCCTGCTCAAGCCATTGCAGCTCAGGTACCAGTATATCAAGAAAGCTTTAATCAATAATGAAGAGTGTGACAGCAGAGGCATCTCATGATGTTTGCAAAGCACCTGAGTTCATACTTGTGTTTTACCAGAGTGTGACAGGTGTTGCTGTGTTGCCTGGACAATCAACAGACACCCAACCAGTTTCCACACACTGATGTCTCTGGTCAGAGCTTGCAGATCATATGGCAATACAGTCTCCTGCACAACATCATCTTCCTCTTCAAAGACACATGGGTTCCTGAATAGCCAAGAAAGTGCTACTGCTGCTTTCTGGGAAGTTAGCTCTCCCTGCGGTGTCGGTACTGCATAAAAACTACACCCAGCACACTTCCAAGGCAACACTTGTGGTTCCAGACCCCAACTTCTGCTTAAAAGCAAAATACCAGTTCCTATTTCTTGTACATCGGTTTATAGAAGGAAAACAGGAACAGTATGTAACGTGTGTGAGGTACACTTCTGTACATTCTACACTTCTGCCACTTATTGGAGAGGAGAGGGCAGCTGCAACTGAGGTTTGGGTTTGTAATAATGAGGGAGATATTAACACTTGGTTTTGCCCCTGCTCCCACTCACCAGCCAGACAAGGAGAACAAGATACAGTCAGTGTGAATTTCCAGCAAAAAGAGGGGAGAGCCAGAAAGCAGTCACATCATTACCCTGTCCCACACTCAACAGCTTCTTCCCATGCCTGCTTTCATGGTTTCCTTCTAATCTTTCCAAGGTTGAGCAACAAAGTGCAGAAAGCAGCTCACAAAACTACTTACCTGTGAAAGCCAGGAGCTCATACCAACAACGTGGCCTCCAGGACCCACTGAGGAGCCTGTGGGTGTAACAAACTCCATCTCTCTACTTAGATCAGCAAGACCTGAGATCTGAACTTAAATGAAGGTCTCATTGTGCCTGATACTTGTACATCTGAGGGCTGATGCCTTCTCTAGCACACACCATCCCAGTTCTGGACTCTACAGGGTTCAGCTGCTGGGAAGGATCCTGAGGTTAACAAATTCACCCTGTTATGGTGAAGCAGCATCTACAATCCTTAGACAACTGCCCTCAGACAACTGCCTCACCTCTTCTGAATAACTCCAGAGAATTCAGTTCAAACTTTCCTCCTAATCCCAATATCCAACCTGAAGCTTCTCTACTCCATGTTAAGTACATTCTTTTAGTCTTCTCTTCAGTGGAAATGCAGACCAGCTCATCAGCAACTCTTAGCATCTTTTTACTTGCTGGAGATCACTATCATGCCTTCCTTGCGATCATTTCATTTCTGTCTAGGATCCTGGCAAAAGAAATTCGTTCCACATACCTTATCCAGTGTCAACATGTAGAAATTGGTAATGTCATGCTCCTGAGCATAGCGGATTTTTTCATTCCTCTTCATCAATTAGCTCCCCAACATACTCATTAACAAATTCGCCCTGCCAGAGAGAAAACAAGCTGATAAGACAAGACAAATTCCCTCCAGGATGAAGGGACATCCACCTTTGTGCTAAAACTTAGTTCCCATTTCCTTTGTGGAAACCTTTTTTTATGAAAATCTTCCTCTGTGCTTTGCAGCCAGTTTGACCTATACTCTTGACTAAGAGCCCTGAATCATACATCTGTTTCACACGCTCAACAAGTAACTCGAAATAAATTAAATGAAGCAACAACGACCATCAAATTATTCTTTGTGCTATGGAAAGAATTAACATTCAGGGACAGCATAAAAGTAAATCACAAGAACAGCTCTTTGCTGCAAAGCTCAAAGCACTGCACAACTGTGTTCCGGCTGGAAACAATATCCCTTTGGGGACCAACTACACTGAGCAGCATGATGCACCTAGGGCACCTGCTCCTGCAGTGAAGTACTGCATAGACCATACTTCAACTGTCAAAGGGAACCCCAGCTCTGCTCCAGTGGAGTTAATAGGTGCCTCCATTAAATAACTGAGTTTTGCTGTTTCCAGACTGTCTGCTGAAAGTGAAACATAACAGGCAGGAATGGCAGAGAGATCCTTTAACCTATAACACAGCAGGCAGCAAAGCCTAACAGGATAGACTCACATTTTTCCTTCTGCTATCAAGCCCTACCCCATAGCATGTTGTCCCTACTCCTTTTTCAGATGTTCTTTTGCTACTATGCTAATTGTCCTCTGTCTCACTTCACCCTTTTTTAGCTTTGGGCTTCTCTTTGCTTTAACATTCTTCCTTCTTCATTCAGCACAGATGTGTGTCCACAGAACTACTGTTCTCTGCATTTAAAAAAAAAATACACAAGTGTTTCAGCTAGAGGTGTTAGTTTCAGCAATAATAATAGCCATCTCCAAGACATTACCCTTTTGTAAGAGCCAAGCTCTGGTTTCAGTTTCTGATACAAGATTCTCATGCTGGAAAAGCATGGCTATTCAAGAATTGGGGGGAGGTATAATCACTGTTCCCCATCTGGAAATCCTGAGCACCGTCTTCAAGCCACTGTTCTGGTGTACTCAAAGCCCATTGTCCATACAAGCAGACAGATCGAGTAATCATCTTTCCTACCCTATGGGACATCAACATGCAAATCATTTTCTCGGTTAGCTGAGCCAAAACATTCTTGACAGGACTGGAAAATTTAAATTAATCCATTTCTTTCCTAAATCGCATTCTATGGCAATAAGTCTTCTTCAAATTATGGAAGTTAGCAATTTTTCCAATCTATTGAAACTAACACTGAGCAAAAGAGAAGTGGCAAGAAAAAATTACACACAGAAACAGAGTACATACCTTTCTGATGTCTGTTTTGGCTTGCAAACCCCAGCCTCGTGCCAGCGTGCGGAAAATCTGTACCTCAGGATACTGCCGCTTGGAGAAGCACTGGTTCTGGCAGCGCTCCCCAGCAGGGCAGACCATGGGATGGCATTCATAGAGTAACATGCGATTGATGCATTCGGAGTCCAGGCCGCATGGGTTTTCATCTGTTGGTTTGCAGTTGCAACGTGGTATCTCGGACAGGTCTGCAGTGAAGATCTGCACCTTACCCACTGGCCGGTTCACCTTGAACACATGTGAAGGACGTCAGCTCTCAAGAACAACAGGTTATCCTGATAGTCACTTCTACATTCAATCCTTGCCTACAAGCTGAAAGGCTGCAGTGTGAGTTAGTTACAGTGAGGGGCAGAAGGACACAAGCACAGGCTCTTCTGTACTTAGGCACACACTATTTCAAGAGGTATACTGTTAGAGGGAAGAGCTAAGGAGGATGCAGGTCCACCATTAGCATTCATCTGGTACAATGTGTATTCTGTGACCCCAGAGTGGGGAGAGGCTGCCAAGTGTCCCCCTCCGATCACCACTGTGTCTGCATCCAGCCCAGGTGGCCCCAGGCTCTTGCTGGGCGCACACCGTAACTGTGTCCAACACCAAACTATTTTCTGTGTGAAACAGTGCCTTCTCCAGTATCTCAGTGTCAGGTCCTTTTCCTTAGCTTTTCCTTATAACCCTGGTTTTTGAATCTGTTACCTTCCAAGTGGTTTGTGCTCTCAGCTGTCACTATGAGAACCAGGCTGGCATGCCCACTGCAGATTACAGAGGGCCTACCTACACACCAGGCCACAAGCAGCTCCCTACCCAACTGTCCTGCAGATGTAAATGACACAAACCAGACAAGGCTGGGGTTGGAAGGCCCAAAGAGGAGCTCAGTTAAGCCATGGAGCTCTCTAAAAACCACTCCAGAAGGAAGCGGAGCGCAGCACCAGGTGGAAAAGCCACTGGCATGTCTGTGGCATTAGCAGGGTCCTTTGGTTTTGGTAAAAGGCAGCAAACGTTGAAAGGTAGGCAACAGAGTCAGGACTCTGGAGAGAGACACTGAAGAAAAGCTCCTTGCTGTTCTTTGCCTGGGTGAGCAATACCATCGTATCCCTTTCCTCTCCCAGAATACAAAAGCAGGGGATCATTCAGCAAAACTACTTCAGCTTCCACATAATTTATTTAGTCCTACCCACAGAGCAAAGTTTCTGTGCTGGCAGCCTGTCTGAGGCTGGCCCTAGCCTCGATCCTCCTCCTCTGTTTAAAAGAAAACCCTGCAGAAACCCCTGATAAATCTTTTCAACATAGTCTCCCCTTCCTCCTAGTACTACCTCCCACCTCCGACCTTCCTTGTCACTCCTGTGTTCTCCTCTGCTGCTTCCCATCTCTTACTCAAGCTGTTAGCTCATCACCTCGTTAAGAGTGATGAGACTGGATTAGGTCCATCCACCACCAGGCAGACAGAGGTGCCCTTGCCGGCTCTGGCACTACCACTCCAAGCAGCTGTGGTGTCCGAGCACGCAGATGTACCCAGCAGGCCTGCCCCACTTTCTGAGGCACTGCCAGTACAAAACCAGCTCCAAAACCGGGTGACGCTTGGGCCAGCCACAACCCTGATGTGATGAAGGATCCCAAGTGTATTTTGCATCGGATGGACCCCAATGTGCTGATCTCCTTAGGCCAGGACAGGAGCGGACACAGCCAGCTTCACCCATTCCATCCTGAAAGCCTTCTACAGTTCACAGTATGCCCCTGCAAGCTGCTGTGCTTTCACAGAGACAAACAGCCTTGTACCCAGACCTCAGAAGATCTGCCATGGCTAATGACCGTGACCATTATTATTTGTATTAAAAGGGTATTTCAAAGGCTCCAAACTGCTTCCAAAGTTCCTTCATGTTGCAGAGACAGGCTTAAAAATACCTATCATGAGAAACTGTATTTCCTCCACTGAAGGTGCCTGGCTCATACTGCTGCCACAGCATTTAGTTGTGTTCTTTACAATGTACAGTAACTCATGCAGGATATATCTGTCTGCCTAGAAATCCTAGCTAGAAACAAAAAGTGCCAGCCATCAGTTAAGCTTTCATAGCTTGCCACATAAAAAAGGGAAGGAGCAGACAGAGGCAATGAAAAAAGAACAGAGTCCCTGGGTTTCTGATGAGTCTGCACCCACATCTCAAGCACGTGCATGCACTTTGACTCAGCTTTCCTCTCAAGTCACCTCCATCCTGCAGGACTTCTATTGCTGCTCCAATTCTACCTCAAAATACAGCCTTAAAAACATGAAGAGTTCACCAAAACCCAGCAAAAGGGCTGGTATTCCAGCATATACATCTCCTTCATTATTTCTGTTCAGTCACCAACTGATACAGAAAGAGATATAAAACAGCAGAGATGAAACAAGATCCTGTGGGTTACCATCCTCCACGCAGCTCCGTTCCACTGCACCCTGACCATCTCCTACCTTGCACAACCTGGGATGCCCACCTTGCCATCAGTAGCACACAGTACTTGAGCATATTGTGCATTACTAGCACTCTCCCTTAAGTTCTCAAGGTAGAGGCACACTTTCTTCAGATCACACAACTGACATGGGACAGCACAGAGACATCCAGATTTGTTCCAGTAAATCAGAGTACCTCTATGACTGGTGTCCAGCTTCCATACAGCTCTGCACATACATGAATCCTTTCTGTGGAGGATGACTGAAGACGCCATGAGGACCAAAGTAACCTTCAAAGGCAGCCAGATGCCCAAACAGTAGAAATGTTTCTGTATACCTGTAAATCACCTGCACCGACAGCTCAAGACTTCTCTTCCGCACCCCTGTCCCCCTGCCCGCTCTCACCTTGATGTGTTTGTAGGGAGGAGGTTTCTTGTCATTCTTTTTGTCTTCCTGAAGCTGTCTCAGTTCTTTCTGTGCCTTCAACTCTTCAAATCTTACTGCAGCTTCCTGAAGAGCTAAGTGAGAGAACAGGCTGTGTTATGAGGAACTCCCTTTGTTCACATGGAGCTGGGCTGCCAGTGTCCACCCAGCGCTCACAGTTCCACAAGCAAACCTCCCTGGCCACGTACTTCAGAGGCAGAGGTTCACCAGAAGGGAGTGAACAAAAGGCCAATGCAGTAGGGCAGTTGCAGGAGTTACAGTAAGGGACCTGCCCATGGGTGACGAAGCGTCCAAACGGTCAGCTAGCTTTGCCTGCTTTTTTTATATACAGATAATGACTGTACTGGACACAGGGAAGCTGACAAAGCAGCAGCTCACTCGGCTTTAGAGCGTCTATGTCAGAGCTGGAGAAGCGTTCAAGATCTGCACACCCTTCTCCCTCTCCGGGAGTCAGATTACCGAACTTTCTGAGTGTGCTGGATTACAGATAAGCAGCAGTTCATTCTACAAATTTAATTTCACTTTAGCTCTAAAAAGACATTTTTCTCTGTTACAAGAATGCCACTTCCCCAAATGGGAATGAAGAGAAAAATGAACATGTACCTCCCTGGATGAAGACCAGTTACCTTTCTTGTATATGCCATCCACGCCCTTCCCCATCTTGTCTTTGCTGCTGACATCACCTTCCATGTAAGGGAACACACGGGCCTGGTGGGTCCACAGGTAATCCTTGGAGCCGAAGAACAGCACAGGAAACTCACCGATGTCATGTTTCATTTTCTGAATGTTAACAGGAATTGTCCTAGGATGGCAAATCTCAGCTGGCCACCACCTGCAACACAGGGAAGGGCAGATGAAACACCTCTGGCTTCTCCACTTCCAACCACCTCAGAAGTATCCTACTGCATGGAGATATTGGGTAAATGTGTGTGAGGGCTACCAGCAAGGCTGGTGGAGAGACAAGACGCTACTGGAGGAGGAAAGCATGAATTTTACCAGCGCTACATGCATGCAAAAAAGCCAGAGGCTGCTGCACTGTACCCTGCAAAGACGAGCAGCTTCTCACCTCAATCACCATGAGCATTGCATGAAAAAGGGATGGGGACAAGTCTGTTCTACCTTCACCTACCTGTAGCGCCCAACTTTCACCCAGACCACTTCCTTGTAGTGTGGCTTTTTGCCTGCCTTGCAATCATTACAATACCAGCTTCCCTCTGGCATCTCAATGTTTAGACACTCACGGTGAAACGCAGCTGGGCACGACTCACAGCATAAAAGGCTGCCCCCTGCAAAGAAAAGGAGTAGGAATTTATCAGAATCACTCTCCAGAAGCCCTGGATACTTCCAGATAGACACAGCTGAGAGAAGGGCACGATGCTCTTCTGCAAATGCTTTTCAAAAGTTATGCCCTACTCATACTGCGAAAAGAACTCTTCTAAGGATCCAGAAAAGGTCCTAGCCTGAAGTTGGACTTAAATAGGTATGGATAGGAAGGTAATTTGCACACTCTGGAGAGGCAAAGCTTCTGCCTGCTCTAATGACTTGTCAGGGCATTCCTTGGTGACAGGGGACCCAACACAGACCATCTCACCTTCCGAGCAGACAAAGCACCAGCTGACATTGACGTGCTCATGGTTGCGGCAGCCCCTCCGTGCAGTGAAGTGATTGGGGCAGATGATGCTGTTGGAGGCGAGGACCACAGACCCAGCAGCAAGGCAGAAGTCGTTGGAGTGGTACGCAACCGGACACCGCACACAGCGCATCAAGCGACCTAGCACCAGAACACATCGGAAACACAGTGAACCTCTAAAGGAGGACAATTTTTTGTTTCCTGCCAAAACTAGCCATTATTAATACCTAAGCTCAAAACAAGGAACTATAGGTGATCTTCGGAAAAGGAAACTGACCTTTAATTTTTATAGACCGACCATGACATGCTCAGTAGATTCCCATTAAATTATCTAATATAACAAAATATATATAAAATCATAAATACCTTTAATACATATTTATGTAACATATATAAAATTGTATTATTTAGAAGTGAAAAACCTGCTGCATGCTGTGCAGAAACAGTTCAAGAGTTCACAGACTGGGACTGCTTCCTATCATACACAAATAATTAGTAAATCAGCTCAGACAGTAATTACAGAGGGGGTGTTCCAAGTGCTTAGCTGCACATAATGAAACCAATCCGTGCAGCTTCTGAAAACATCAGCACTTGCCTCTCCACTTTATCAGATTTTACCCTGAAATTCCAGAACAGAGAATTCAGAATTGCCGGCAGGCTTAATTTATCCAAGGTTTTTGAAAGCCTGTTTTCAGTTCCTCACAGGAGACTATAGACAGGGAGAAGAGGTGGGAGGAAAGTGGTAAATCTGACCACCGAGAAGCAGCAGTCAGAGGAACACAACACAAATGTTCAGTGGGGAAGTGGTTAGCTGTGGGCTTTAGGCCTTACTGTTGTCTTCTACAGCAAATACTGATATCTGGGGGAAAAAAATACAACTTTAACACAGACCCTGAGGATAAAAATAGAGCTGGTCTTATTGTCACTCATCTTAAGATACCAAGGATTTAAAGGAACACAGCTTGAGAAACAAATATACAAGGCAATCACATGAAAGTTTTATGGTTAACTATGTGAGATAAAGGCCAAGGTATTGCTGCAAACAGCTCAAACAAATGTTTGCCTGAGAAGTTCAGCCCAAGGGTGTCACTACTACAAGATGAGAGGTCGCATTATAAAAGAAGAACTAGAACAACATCATAGTTTGTACCACGCTGCTCTCTATACTGTTGTCTCACCAGCTAGTGCTGCTAAACAGGCACCGTCTGCAGCACTGGCAGAGTGAAAAGCAGGTAGGAGAAACATGGGAGTGTCTGTACAGCCCCAGAGACTTATTCAAAAACTCCAAGAGGCATGTGGCATCGCTGGACGTGCAGGCATTCAAGCTTCTGCACAGACAAGAACATTTTAATTGCATGTCTGACCATCAGGAGTGCTGACGAGCAGCAACCTCGCATACTGACACCACCCCTCCCGCTCCCCCGAGAGAAGCTATTCCACAGCAAACACTACAGCAAGCACCGTGCCAAGGACAGAAAATCAACATAAAGAACTACTGGACCAGGTAACAGCACAGCAGACGTGAAACAAAGAAAAAGCTTCTAACTGCATCCTCTAGACCACCCTAGAAGATTTCGGTACCTTTAGATGCAGAGATGTTTGCTGGGTTAGCAGCATGACAAGTCATGCATATGTGCAGGGAGCATCGGAAGCCCTTGTTCTGCATGACCGTGGGCGGATACTTTTGTATGCACGCTTCATGGTAATACTTCCCACAGAGAGGCAGCAAGCACCGTTTCACATCTTCCCCACAGCTCTTGCACACAAAGCAGGTATGGACCCCTGGAGAAAGAGCAACAGACAAAACACGAGTCACATAGATAGGCTAAACGAAACGAAGATCTGACACTTCCACCAGGCAATGTGTTAGCACAGCGCAACTTCCCAAGCTGTTGTACCTACCCCAAAGCACAGGTCTCTGCAACAGGCTGGTTTTGCCTGCAGCTGCAATAAAACCCCAGATCAAAAAAAAATACTATTATAGCTGTGATTTCAGGCCAGGGAAAAATAAGAAGAAAAAATAAAAGTTGACAACCCTACTTAGACATTCCCCCTTTTTCAGCCTGCTTCAGGCTCATCCTCCCTACCAGCCCTCTATCCCTAGTCTCCGGTAAGAATTTCCCCTTCTCTTTCCCACCAGATCCTGGACATTCGCTTCTTCACACTCCAAACGCCTGAATAAACAGTAAGACCAGTTAATTAGAAAGGAATTATCAAACATCAACCCAATAATCAGAGGACTGAGAACTAGTTAGCGGCCCTACTGCAGGCACATCGCTCCAGCAAAGGAAGCACCAGGTAAGCACACAGCAAGCACCCTGTCCTGTGCTCACAAAAGCTGCCGTACCTGTGGAACACTCATTGCAGATGAATTTGCCCTTTGGCATCTCGGAGAGCCCAAGGCACTGCAGGTGGAAAGCACCACAGCACTGCGCCTCACACAGCAACAATTCCCCTGGCTTCTCGCAGATCTAAGGGGAACGAAGCACAATGTCAGCTCTGAGCAACCTCTTTCCCCAACTCTTCCCAGTCCCAGACAGCAACAATCCGCATGCTGGCCAGGACTGTCAGCAGAGACCCCTGCAGAAAAATGCTGTTTTCCTGTGTCAGTTAATTCAGGTAGTTTGTGCATCACCGCTGCCATTTGCCATCCAGTCCCTGCTACCGTGCATTAGCTAAAAGGAATCCTACGGTGGTCATGTCTCCCTAACATCTGTGACCTTTAGCAGGAGGAGAGGCAATCACAGAGGAAAGGCTAAATTCAGAGCACAAAAAGCTGGTTAATTCTACAATAAGCACCTTGAGGCTACCTGGGCTAGTTAGCGCAGGCTAGTGCCCCAGAACTTACACAAAAAGACTTTACAGTGGTAAAGTTTCAAAGAGATATCTACCTGACACACATTCTCCTTGAGAGCTGCTCCTCCTCCACGCTCCCCTTGCATCTTTTTGGACGAAGGCACTCCATGGTCGTTCTCTAACCCCTCTTCATTACCCTCTTTTGGGCTTGCAGCAGTCCCATGAACCGCTGTCTCCCCCTTTAAAAAGAAATCCAGAATCAGGGCTGCCAGTAGTTCGTCTCATGACTTGGAATCTACAAATTCAGCCATTGAGCATATAACAGGTTTCGCAGTTGGTCTGTGTGTGTTACCCACTCAGGAGAGAACATCCCCCATACAGTTCCACAAAAACACTTACAAGAAAGGAAAGAGCTCTTAGTTTTCTAGATCATTAAAAAAAAATAATACACCCTCAACACAATTATATTCCTGTGCGTAACACCTCTCTGAGGAACCAGTCACGGCTGAAGAAGAAAAGTACTGCCCTGCATAGAAACAAATCAGGTAGGTTGGAATAGTCTGAAGAATCCTGCATGCTGATGTCTGCTTGCACTGGAAACACAAATGAAAAACTTCAAATGATCTTTATTGCAGTTGTCACCCAGCAAATGAGCCAGACTTTTCCTCACACTTGTCTCAGCTTGTCCTAACCCATGTGAAATATAGGTACGTAGGTACTCAAGGTCTGTGTTAGTATGAACTAGGTGGCCAACACTAAAGTGAACAGTGCAGCAGGGCATTTACACCACCATCCTGCTTGGGGTAACGAGTCTTTCATAAGCATCAGTCCTGTACGAGTATCACAGCACTGACCATAACATCTACTGGTGAAAGAGCACCCTACTGAGAAGATGGGTTTCCAATTATAAAGGTCCAACCACGCCCTCACAGGCCAAGACAGGGATCCTGCCATAATGCTTCCCAAGGTGGAAGGACACCTTCTGATGTCTCCATGGGACGTGTCCCCACTGTTAGAGGGAAGGAGAGCAGCAGGTAACCTAGAGACACTTGTTTCTACCACAAGATACTGCTGTCCTGGACCTGTACATGGCAACACTGCCTTCACTTTTGCCAGGACAGGCAGCTAAGAGCTAGGAAATACCATCCTGCCAGCTCCCATGCCTCTTGGGCATAGTCCAGGCAACACTTCAGTGGTCTCACCAGCCCCAGCTGCCACTCTGGAGTGGGTACGCCTTACGGGCCATTAATGCTGCACCAAAGTGACACCTTTAGCTAAGTGCTTTGAGCAAGAACATTTTAAGGACTCTGCCATTTTTTAAAATCCCAGCTCACTGCAGCTAGCCGAGTGATCTCAGTGCATAGCTGCCAGTTCCTCCTTGGGTCACCAAGCCATACCTAGTGTATGACCAGACACAAACTGTACACCTGAAAGACTCTGAGGAATTCAAACTGCTGGCAGGAACAGCAGCTGTCACTCTCATACTTCCAATCTTACTTGGTGCCAGGCGTCCAGCTAATGACCATGAGAAGGAGTTTTGCACCACTTTCTGTATAGGAGAGCATCAGTCTGAGTTGTGGTGCTACTAAAGCTTGTAAGCTGAACTGAATGCCATCTGAACACATTATTAGTCTGGGCAAAACAAAGACATAAAGATCTCTCAAAGTCTAAAGCTGCAAGAACCTGGAGCTAGTATTCTGGTTGGATAATGATATTTCCTTTGCCTAGGTGGGGTTTTTTGTTCGTTTTTTTCTTTTTTTCATTCCCTGAATATAGCAGTATGCTTTTATCTGGGGACATTTTAAAGCCTGCGAGTTCTGTGGAGCAATGATGCACAGGCACACTCATGGTATATTAAAGCACACAATACAAAGATGAATGGTATAAATTGCCTTTATTGAGCACCAAAAAAAGCAAAGTCCCAGAAACAAACTACTGCCAGTCCAACATACCACACGGTGTACAGCCTTACAGACTATCATCACAATCTCACTGGAAGGCTAACAAGTGATGCAGCCTGCAGGAATACCGATAAGGAGCATGTAAGCTGCTGCCACCCTACCACACAGCCCTGGCAGAGGAAAGGGAAAGGTCTCTATGGCATTGTTAAAAAGACCATCTAAGGACACAACAGCCACCTTTGCCTCTATATGCAATAGCATCTTCTCAAGCTAAGTCCTATGATAATTCTGCTCCTGCAGCTGTATTTCTGCAAGGAATTCTGTAGTCTGCTGCAAGACAGCCCTCTGGCCCAAACACTCGCTTTGCCTCCTGGAATGCTCCAGGAGTAGCAACTAGTGCTCCAAGGACTGGTTACAGCTCAGGTCCTCCTATTCCTACATAGGTGCTCCCTCTTCTGCTCAGCCCAGCAGTGACCTCAGGGTTGCATGGGTCACTGTAAGGAAGAACAAGTGCAGGGTTAATCAGCTACTGGTATGAGTAAACAATGTCAGCTATAGCTTCTGCTTACCCTGGGGCCCCAGTGCTACAGACATAAGGCGAGCTCAGGGACCTCAGTGAGGGGCTGTCAGAAGGGACACGGTGGTGGTAAACAAGCACCTCCCATCCTGTGGTCAGTGGCATTAGCTTCCTGCTGCAGCTAAGGTTTCAAGATAGTGTTTTGGAAGTGGAGGGGGGGAACACACATACTCAGATCGGCTACAGACAGAGGTATGAGGGATTTAGAAATGGTTCATCTTTCTGTCCTTCTGGCCGCTTTCTACCATGGCTGCTAGGACTCCTTGGTTTGAAACCTGATGGCCATATTTCACTTGTCAATGGAATGGGAGACTAAAATGCATCTAGGACTCATATAAGATTAACCTGCAACTCCCTCTTCAGATCTGAAAGCATTTGCCAGTAGCAATGCTACCTTAACAACTGGGCGCATACTGCCCAGTGTGGCACAGCATGCTCAAGCCCTGCTCTCCCAGCCTAAACCCATCCTATTTGGTTCTGCAAACAGCGGGCCAATCTGCACATTTCACACACCCGGATCTTAGTCTTATTTTAATCAATGCTCCCAAAACCACATAGGGAAGGGAACGTCAGAGCTACGCAGGATGGGCAAGACCAGATACTTGTGCTTTGTGAACAGGGAGAAAGGGATCGCCATTCAAGGCTATCACTCAGAACAACCTGTCACACTGTTCCCCCTCCTTCCCCTACCCAGCATGACCACTGCAAAACTACATACCTCCTACAGAGGGCAGGTCTCTCATCTTGGGTCTTCTTCCAGAGCTATCTCTGCTGCTGTTATCTGGCACATCCTCAAAAGCCTGGCCTGTTCTTTGGCACAGCCTGACCTTGGCTCACAACCTTGACAACCATTTCAACAACATTTTCCATCCCCTTCTCTCAGTCTCTTGCTGCCCTGATGTTGTAAACTTGCACTCCTGGCTCCACAGACAGGCAAGGACAGAGAAGGCTGTTTAGTTCAGCCCAGGCAGAAAAGCTTTCCTCTGCTCTCTTTTCCTCTGAAGGCAGCCGGATCCAAGGCTTCACTGCGCTGTATCATCAGACTCTCTATTTCTTCTAGTACTGTTCAGCATAAAGTGGAGTTCCTTGCCTGGTGTGTGGAAAGTCACTTAGAGGCCAGCATGGTCTGAATTCCATGCAAAAGCACAGTTGCATCTCCACAGCACCCCAAAACTCACCAGTACCCATGCGCTCACCTAAGCCAAAGGGTGAACACTCTCACCACAGAGAAACGGATGCTGGCAAAGGTGCCACACATTGCCTTTTTTTTTGGGCATGGTTTATCATACCTAACTTCAGGTACTCAACACATATGTCTAAGGCTGGAGGCAGTTAAGACTCCCTGGGCTTCCTCTGCAGTGAATGGTGGGTACTGGATTCAGAGCCACGGCCTAGCTACTTTGCTGCTCTGAATTGCCCCCTTTTCTTGACTATAAAAGATTCACAGAGAATTCGCTGGCTTGCAGCTGAGCCAGACTCATAGTAGGTACCTAACAGTACAGTGTCAACTGTCCCCCCTCCCCAGCACTGGCAAAGATATTTGTACAGGCTCCTCTGAAACACAATTCCAGATGAGCACGCTTCAGAAAGAGCACTAACACCATCAGAGGAAGGCTTGCACAGCCAAGGGCTATTACCCCACTTTACCACCCCCATCAGATATGCTCTTTTCAAAAAGCAGTAACAGCAGAGTGCCTGGCACTGCTCAAAGTGGAAGCTGTATAACAACAACAAAATATAACAATATATGTCTATAATTGGCTCCTGAAATACATACTGACTATCCTGACAGAACAGCCTGCTGCTGAACTTGGGCCACTGGAAGTGAGAGGCGATGGTGAGAGGCCCAGAGGTGTCCCGCCTCTCCCAGGAAAAGTCTTGCTTCCCCTACACTTGGTGATACCTGGCTCATTCCTAAAAGGCAAAATGTGCTTGTCAGAGATATTTGTATGTCAACTCTGCTGGGATGCAGTAGAAGAGAGTTGCCCCAATTACCCCTTTCTGCTGGGTGGCAGAATCTATTCAGAGGCTCCTGAGAGCAGTCATGGACAGTCCCCCCAATCCCCTCCAACATGTTTCTTAGCTCACCCTGGCATGCAGGTGGCAAGTGGAAGAAGGGGTTGAAGTCCACAGTCTAGTGCTTGTGCTTCATATTGGTGCGTAAAAGAGCAAGACACCCGTCACCACCAGAGAAGATCTTTTATAGCAGTTAGACCTTCTGAGGTGCAAAGCAAGATGCTAGGCAACACCTGGATCAGATCAGAACAGCCTCTCTCCTAGAGAATTAGCTGAGTAGCAGCGTAAAAACTGAGCTCAAGTTAAGCAGTCATCACAAAATAGCTACTAAATCAAGGTGGTATCTTCAGCTTCAACCCCAGCTCATGCAACTACATCAGCAGGACAAACTCCCAACTGGTAACATCAGCCAGCCAAAGAGGACCTGGCCTAGGCTCTGCAGAGTGCCCTGGGAAGTAGCAGACTGGTTATAGAGATGACAGCAAGTAGGAAGACCCAACAGTACCTCAGAGTGCGGGGTCTCCCCCAGCCCCTCCTCATTTCTCTCCTTCTTGGAATGCATTGCAGTAGAGGGATGGCGCTGTCTCTTCCGCTTCCGCTGCTTCTCCAAGAGCTTTTCAGAAGCTGGGATGCAACAGAAAGACCACTCAAGGAAAATGCAGAAATAATTCCCTTGCTACAGGTGCCACCAGCAAGTTCCACACACTTTCTGAGACTTCAAGCTGGGTGCTATTGTCTTGGAGGGCATAAGGGCTGGGGCAATACCAGCCTCCAGGAAGCCTGCCCTCTGTCCTGCAGTCATCAGAGGACCACTGACTTGTACTGCTTTAAGCTTCTTTTGCTAGGCTGCTGAACAGTATCGCTGACTTCCCTGAGACAGACCCCCAGCAGCAAAGAAGAAATGCTACCAACACAAAGCTTACATTGCTAATTGGATGCTGATAACTACCTCCTCCTACTGCGCTGCAACAAAAAGTTCCTCATGTCAATACCAATGTAATACAAAGGCATATGGAGAGGGAGTACAATGCACTGTACAACTGTCCATGGGACAGGGCAGCCACTGTGAGTCTGGTCACAGCATGTCAGACAGTGTGTTGGTACAGGATCTGTGCTGACAAGTTTCCTTCAAGCACCCAGACTATAAATGAGAAGTGAACATCTCCTCATGGAAATATGAACCCACCATCTCAACCTTCCATAGGGAAATCAAAGACATAACAGCACTGTGGGTAAACCACCTCAGTACCTATTTCTTCTGCCATTGCCTCAGCTGAGGCAAGCATCCTCTGAGAGCCCAGGACACATAAGCCCTTACACACACACACAAACACACCAGCACTGATCCAAATGTCACCAACAACCTACCCGCACAGCCCTGCCTTCACTTACCTTCTCCCAGGTCCGGGAAGTGGGCTGGTGAGTAGAGCTCAGAACTGTCGCTCTCCGAAGGGCCAGTACCCTACAAACACATAACAGAGTCAAGTAACCAGATGCAAATCAGAGGTGCGGGTTCATCAGCCACTCAGAGCCTTTATGAGTGACCGCAACTTCTAACTTACGGTTCAAGTCATGAATTAATCGGTGATTAGAGACTTTACAAGAAAACATTTGTTTTGTGTGTGCGATAGATCCCACATGGAAAAGTCAGTCTCAGGGCAGGGAGGAATGCTGAGTTTGCTGTGTCTTGTGCTCACCAGCATCATCCGCTGTTTCCTGAGCTCTCCCAAAAGGGCTGCTAACACCCTGTAAGCTGCTGGGAAGAAAGACTTTCTTCTGGCTTTACACTTTTACGGAGCTTTAGACTGAAATACACTGGCCTCTGCGTTACTGCAACCATAACTGTATTAAGACTGTGCCACACAGAGAGAAAAAGGAAAGGAGGAAAACTGTTATTAATCAACCTAGAGACAGCAGCAACAAGTCTTGTGCACGTACACCACTTGAAATAATTACTTACAAGTTGCTTTTTTCCAAACCATGTAACTGAATATTTAGTGGAGAACAGCAGCATTTTCTTTAAAAATCTACACCAAGCACTCTATACTACATGCGATACAACTCAAGACTCCATCCTGCTACGAGTTCTGCGCTTACATACCATTCACCAGCTCACTTGGGAAGGTAACAAAGGAAACACTGCTCAGAGGAAATCTGATAGAAAAGGACAAAGCCTTAGGTTCAAGCTCCAAGCTACACTGCAACATAACAGTGACAGAAAAGCCTCTGTGCAGAACATTTCTGCTCACACCTTCCCAGCCAGCATCCAGATGACTCCTTTTCCATATAAATCAAAGAAGAGAGGAGATTTTACAGCCAAAACTACCCAATCCCCATTACAAGTGGGGCGGGGTGGGGAACACATCTGTATTCGGCAGATTTCTTCATCATAACACAGCAACCAGCACCTTTGGGAAGGGTGGACCTTTGCTCCTGGGCCACAGCCAACAAAAAAAAAACCACAGCCCATTGCACTGTGTCTCATTCATCAGGGTCTGTGTCTAGGCTCATTTTCTATCTGGATTTCAAAAGAGCTGGAAGGAAAGTACCTTCTTTGGGGGAGTCCACTCCTCCTTCTTTGGCATAAAGGCAGTGTCCAAATCATTGGATTCCAAGAGCTTTTTAGTGGGCTTCCTTTGACGCTTGCTTTCGAAGTTTCCTGCAATGAAACACTTCACATCAGATAAACAGGGGTTTTCTTCTCTTCAATCAGACTAAGACCATTAAGCAAATATCAGCCAACAGTTCAAAACTATCTGCTTCACCCTGTCTTTGAGATCATAAGCTCCTGGGACAGAGATGCCAATTACCTGTTTCTGTACAACTTCCACGAAAATGGACCTCAGTCTGCCATGATCTTCAGGCACACCTCAACATGCAATACAAAAATCCACCCACGGAAGAGTGACTATGAAGTTGATGCCAAGAGGTAATAGATCCTGGCAGTGCAACTGAGATCATAATTTCCCCATCACTTTGATCTGGCATAAGCCAGTCCTACCACTGACAAATACAGCCCTGCCTCTACTCCCACGCCACTTCCATTCATGCCGGATTCATGCCGTGCATAGTAAACAGGCTAAAGGACACACTCCTGGTTAAAACTACCTGGGAAAAGAACACCCCAAACAAACTAGCAGTGACCTGCACCGTTTCCTACTCAAGCATTTTGCTGGCACTCATGGGGTAACAAGCTGGTAGACCTGAGCTCATCCACACTAATTCTGGCAACAGTATAAACTTAAAACGACCAGGAAATTATGATGCTATGAGTGGAAGACACTCCACAGAAACAGCCTGCGATCCATCCTACCCCGTTCATCTGCTTGCTTTATCAGCGTCAGCTGTGTCCTTTCTGTGACACACACTTCTGTGTGCACTGCTTATGCAGCAGACACCTAATGGAGGGACAACACGGTATGGTTCAAGGCAAGCCTCTGTCCACAGCTTGTGGTCTGTGTGCTTCAGCAAGAGGTTAGTTTTCTCAGGAGGTAGAAGAGTTATGCAACCTCTGCATATTGGATGTTTGCTCCCACTGCTGCACCCTGAACTGTTCTCCTGCATCTCCAATCTCAGGTTCACACCTCCAGTTTTTCCTCCTTTAATCCCTCCAGCTTTCCATTTCCATCTGACACCCACAAGTCCCCAAAGGCAACCCCTCTGCCCTCAAACGTAACAGGTTAATTGACCTCCCAGTGACTGCACCTCTGTCTGCTTGCTTTAATTTTTTTGACCATCGGCCCTTTAGAACAGAAACAGCGTTACCTCCAAGTTAGCACAGCCAGAACACCAAGGCTTTAACCCTGGACATGTCTTTAGATGCTGCCAGAGAATGAACGTACTGCAAAGTAGACCCTGATATTGACTCTCTTGGAAAGGGAAAAAGCCTGTCAGACCACACTCGCTCTTTGCATACTGTGCCTTACTGAAAGCTAACGCCCTGGCTTGCTGCTACTACAAGTCTCTGACAATTTCTACAGATGTTTAGAACCTCTAAGAAAAAAAAAGTTTTTCCAGAGGGATTTCTGTGCTACAATTCCCCGAGCTCACTAGGAGAGCACAAGGTCATGCCATGAGCTATGCAGATTAGACTTTGCATATCAACCTCAGCACAGCAACATTCATCCAAAGGGTTTTAATAGCAGCAAGAGACCTTCAAGTTAAAGGAAGGCCACTGTTTGCAAGCACAGATGGCAAGGATTCAGAGAAAGAGTTGTGGCTTTCTTCATTTGGACAAAGGGGTGGTCTGTGCCAGGACTTAAGGAGGTCCATCACACACTACAGAAAACTAATAGCGTAAGTGTAGTCACCCAGCTGACTGGGTCACCCACTGCACCTACTTTGTCTGCCCTTCCAGCACCAGTAATGGTCACTGAATGAAGCAAAGCAAAAACAAACTAACAGATCAACAGCTACTAACCTTTTCATGCTGACCAAAGCAACAATTTCCACTGCACTTCTGACACATTCACCTACAGGAGCCGAATCACACAACCTCCCACTTACCTGATTTCAGGAATCTCTCTTCTGCATCTGGAGAAGCAGAAACTTCAGAAACATCTGAGGAAGACAGCACCAGCTCTGGAAAATCTGCAGGTCCTTCTAGAAGTTGATCAGTAGGATCAGTGGAATGCGATCCTAGTTCTGAGAAGGAGCACTCAGCTTCAAGGACGGGAGGGGACTCTTTGGTTGAAGATGGAGTTGAAACCAAAGAACTCGGCCCCCGCTGGGTATCTCTGTCAGGACTGCACTGTGCAGGGAGACTTCCTTCAAATTCAGACCTCACCACAGAATTCACCTAGCATAGCAAAACATGTTGGTGAAAACATTCAGCCTGAAGAGCACTCCACACAGCGAGAACACTCAGCCAGCAAGAACTCATCAAAGGCACGCAGACCAGAGCCCCACAGTAACAACCATGAAGAGCACATTAGCCTTCACCCACCTTTTGCAATTGCTCCTGGCCCTTCCTTGATTTTTTCTTGGGTGCAAATAAGTGATCATATTCTTCTGCATATTCCAGAAGCCGTTTACTTGGCTTTCTAAGGCGTTTCCTCTCTGAACGTACTAAGAAAAATGAAAGCAGCTTCAAGACTGTGTTTCTGAGATGATCACAAGACAAAATTCTCCTCCTGATCTGTAGATAACAGTTGTTCCTGCCTTCTCTTCCATAGGCTCCATGTGGGAAGAGCCCTGATACTTCTTTCTCTTTGATACAGCCTTATAATTTTTGAGCTTCCTAACTTCCACAATCCTGACATGGTAGGTGGGATTTTTAAGGACCTACGGTACTTCAAGCAGTTCAGATAAGAAATCAAAACACACTAGATATCTCACTGAGAGGCTCCTGGAATTTCACCCAACATCTCCACAGACAAACTACATCTAACCTTCTTGCAGTACTTTTACCAAAACCTAAGACCATTATCAACTCAGACTCATTATGCTACTTTTGCTGTTAACCCAAACTCCTTTGGTTTTAGTGCAGGGGCACGGGAAAACATTGTTTTCCCATAACACAGTTCATTCCCTAGTTTCACTATTAACACCTAAGCCTAATGCCTTCCTTTCCCCTCCTCCCTGCATATTTTTGTATATACTACAAGAGCCTTGTATTCCCCATCTGCTACTGCAAGCCCATTTATTGCCTTTGCTTCCTGACAATAGATTCCACAACGAGATCGGGGAGCGAACAGTCCTCGCCAGCGACTGCAAGCTCCTCAGGGCTCATATGTCTTTGTTTGCACAATGCTGCACCATCGCAAGGGAAACCCGGTAAGAGATATTTCCTCGATACAAACCTAACCACCCATGCTCTACCACCTTAACACCGCAATGCACGGCAAGCTCCAAAAAAAGAGCCCTGATGCTCTACATCATCTCTACTTAGCAAGCTGCAAAAGCAAGATGATGCAAGTTTATGGCTTTTTCTCACTTCCCGGAATACCTCTTACTCCCCGCTCCCCCTCTGCTTTTTTTTTTTTCCCACTTTTCAGAATAATTAAATAACACTGTCAAAAGATTTTCTCCTAGTCATGAAAACATTTGTAGTCTCCTGGAAGTTTAGGAACAAACTGTAAATACTCTTCTTTGCTTCTTTCCATGTGTAGGAGGTGTTTTTTTCTTCTTTAAAACGGAAACATTTTATAACAAAGTATTCCAGTGCAACACTTCAGAACAGGGCTGTTGGACAAGATTGCTACACTTTGTTGTGGCTTTGTGGTTAAACAAGCATGAAAATGTCAAACTCGGCCAAAAGAGAAGAAAGGAACAACTTTCTCAAACATAGCTATTTTCAGCCTCTATTAACACTCTGCGCAGGTGTCTGGGTGAAATACACATTTCAGCACACAACCAGTTACAGGATAAGCATCCTCACTGGGCAGCTATTTAGAGCCCCAAAGCCATGCAGTAGAGCACACAGAGTTGTGCCAGAAGGGCTGGCTTAACTGCATTTTTTTTCCCCAAAGCAAATCCTGGACAAGAATCCCAAATGCAGTCCTATTAGCACCAGCAAATCACTCACCTGACGAAACTATTACTTATGCAAGTTTTATGTCAGCTAATTCCAACAACCTTCACTTCTGCCTTATCTGCTCTAAATTGCACCACAAAGTTTGTAACAAAAATATGCCAAATGTTGCCATTCAACTATGATGAAGACTTCATGTAGTTGGAGTTCAGTGGAAATTACACACTTCTGAGGCAACCTGTTGTGATCTCTTATACTGATACTGCCTGCTGCGGATGAGGATTAGCCACATCTTCTCAAAGTGCATGCAAACAAAGGAAGCTCCTTCTCTTCTATAAGCTGCAGCTAGTCTAACTTCCAGCATCATTCTCTCTACTTTCTATGTAATTGGCCTTGCCTGATATAAAAGGAAGACTGGTTTTCATGAATGGGCTTTTCACAGCATTAGAGGTTTACTCACCACCCCAGCACACTGGGGATGTTACAGTAGTCCAAACAGCTCCTCATACATGGAGGCTCCGGTGCCTCCCTATGGCACAGCTGTACAGATAAGCTTTAGGTGTGCTTCAAGGTTCACACTCTATTTAGGGCAGGGGAATTAGATTACACTGCAGTTGCTGATCTGTCACTTTGGCAAGCAAACCCAGGCCCTCACTGTCGCTGCATCCCTGCATGCAGCATCAAGTCAGCTCTGTGCCCCTCTCCATCAACGCCACCTCGCCCAGGAGCCTGCTGCCTTCCTCTGCTGCTTCTCTCCTAACATTAGTACCTCTTAGCAGTGCTTCTTTTCTAGCTCTCTCTGTAGACGTGCATCTTCATCTCATGTAGCAACACTACAGGGCCACTTCAACTGCAAAACCACCATGAACCCATGAGAACCCGGCTGCATCTTAGTGCAAACGAGGAACTCGTTCCCTCCGGCAGGCTGCAACACTCCAGCAGAGCCTTGGCAGCCCCAGAACAACATGCATCTTGTCTGCTCTGCGAAGAGTCCTCAAAACCATGCAGCCATAGCCAGAGGAGTCAGTGAATTATTAAGCTTGTCATCATTTCAAATCAGAACTTTCACCCCATGTGTTACAGCCTACAGGCTCTTTTTCTGTGCCTGCTGTGACCCGCCTTGGGCAGGTCCTGTGACCAGTAAGCCAGGAGCTGCCTTTTCCAAACTGAGACAGAGGTGCAGGCAACCCTGCAACCACTAATAGCAAAATACACACCCCAAAATGTGCACTGAGGGAACACCTAAGTGACAAAATGCACACAGGGTCAAAATTCTGTCAAGTTATATTAGTTTATGATATTGCAAATTTAGTTTGCTGGGATTTTTATGTAAAAACATCATTTTGTTGTTTTCATTAAGGTTTTCTTCCCCAGATTCTTTGCAGAAGCCTGAGGATGGTATATCTTGAATGCATTGGACCTAGTCCCTCCATACATACGCTTGGGGGGGGTGGGATGGGCTTTAACCAAGTGTCCCCATCCCCGTAGAGGCAGGGCTGTCTGACCTTGTGGTCCTCAGAAGCCTCCTCCTCCTTCCTAGGTCATTTCCCTTCCAACGATGCTGCCATATTTCTGCCTGCCATCTTCCAGACCCACCTCCAAGCCCAGCCTCCCTGGCAGCTTCCCCCTCTTCTGTTCTCCACTTCAGCCCTCAGGTAGCCACACCAGAACCATAAATTAGGAAATCTGTGGGGTTCTCCAATTTATTATTATCAGTTAGTAAAATTCCACACTAAAATGCAAGAAAAAAAATCCCAACACATTGTCTAGATGAAATCCTACAGAACAAACCAAAGAGACTCTATGTCAAACAGTACTAGAAAAAAAAATAAGAGCAGCCATTGAGGCTCAGTTTCCCACAACTTTCTAGCACAGGTCTATCCAACTAACACCAAGCACATGGCTGTAAGGAACACATTATGAAGGTATAATTTAAAAAAAAAAAATCCCAAACTCAGAAGGATGCTTATTTCACCTTTCACTGTGGAAGAACTAATGATTTGTAATGTATTTAAACTTTCTGACCAAAAAGCTAAGCAAAATCCCATAATTGCTCTGCCTTCCTTGTTCTCCATGCTTACAGAGAACCAAAACCAATGTATCACACTTTCTTCAGCTCAGAGGTATACATCTTCATGTTATTAAACAGCCCCAAGATCCATAACTTATGCTTTAAATGAAAAAGTGTAAAATGTATACAAATACACACTCTGGCGCAAGTCCAGCTCCCTTACCTTGTGCAGAGAATTCAGACTGGGGAGCAAAGTTGCCAAGCTCTGTTTCTGAGTCCATCACACTGTTGTTTGGCTTACCACACACATTCAAACGTTTCTCAACTAAGTCTAAATGATTCTCATAGTCCTGATCTGTCAGGTCTCCCTCAAGCACCTTTGAATGAGGGGAATGCCTACGTCCCAAGCACTCATTTCCCTTCAGTGAAAAGCCACAAGAATTCAGGCCAAAGGCACTCTCCAAGTTTCCTTGTTCCCTAGATCTACTGAGGTGCTTATTAGATCTAGCACTGCTTTGGTTAAAACGCTGCCATCGCTTTTTGGGTGCTACATGATTTATATCATTAGACTCATCACCAAGAGAGCTCTCACTATTTGCCTCTGAATCCAAGTCTGGACTCGCCCCATTTTCAGCAGAAGGGCAGCTCTCAATATTTCTACCAGCTTCAGGTCTCCTTCCAATACGACCTAAATTGTCATCAGATAAACAGGCAGAGTCTTCATCAGTTGAATGTTCCGTTAAATCAACAGACTCTTTCCTCTCAGTATCTTCTGCTTCATTACCTAGAGGACTGGTAACCGAACCGTGAACGCGGAATGCATGTTCTCCTGAACCTCTGGATAACCGACTTAGCAACTTACTTGGCCCTCCTGGTTTTAAGTCCTTTCTGTTTGAAACTGTTTTATCTCCAAGCTTTGATGACTGCTTAGATTTTGAACAGTTGCGTTTGGACATACAATTTGTGCCATTTGTCCCAGAAACAGCAGCACTCGTGGGCTCCCTTTTACTAGTACCAATCCCCGTCAACTTGGTTGGAGGATTGCGTGAAAATGAGGAGTTGCTTATAGCAGAGTTTGGATTTACTGTTTCCTGGACACAATCTCCATTTTTTTCTATTTTATATGGGGGACCTACAATAGACAAGGACTTCAGACCACTTGTAGAATTGCTTCCAGAACCATCAGCTGTGCCAGGATTTCGAAATGGGACTATATTTTGACCAGTCATCAGTTGCTGTTCTTTTGTCTTACTGTCATGCATATCCTTCAACATCATTAACAAGGTGCTGAATTTGTAATCTGGCTCAATAGGCAAACGACCAGGACCAGAGGCGGAAGGGAAAAGTAAAGGTACTGCGGGCTTCGGAGTGCCAGAGTCACTAGCATCATCATTCATGGACCGATAAGACAGCTCCTTCAGCTCCGACAAGACGTGTTTCACCACAGCAGTCTCTATTTCAGCAGAATCCCTGGGTTTCTCATGCACGTTGTTTAACAGCTTCTGGCCATCAACTTTTCCACTTCTCTGAAGGCCAGAGAAACCTTTGGTATCAGAAGAGCAGCGATTCATACCACCCTCCTCTTCTGCAAGAGAAGGCTCCAACCCAGCAACTTTTTCTTTATGTTTGCATTTTATACTCCTGATTCCAGGCAATTTCATGCTTTTCGGTTTTAAGATTGCTTGATTTGCAACAGCAGGCCAGGAGCTGTCCTTGGAAACACTTTGGGGAGTAGCGTGCTTGTTTGCTAGTATTGTCATTTCTCACACCTGAAGAGCGCTCAAGAGCTGTCAATGACATCTCAGCATCAGAGAAGCCTATTTCAAGCTCTCCATCTGCAAATTCAGCACCAAGTCTACTGGTTACTGAACCTCCCAGAGGTTTGCGATCTCTGTATGACTTCTTCCTGGCCCTTCTGTTGCTCTTCTGAGAAAGATACATGGAAAGCTTAATGTTTCCACTTGATGTCATAGGAAATTCCTTCTCCACTTTATCTGAAGAATCACTAACTTCAAGAGCACTAGAAGCTCTCTCTGAACTTTGGTCCATGGTATCTACATCACTGTTCCCACCATCTGAGAGGGAAGAGGATGAATCTGATTCAGTTTGCTTTTTCTCAATACCAACATCAGACGCAGAATAGTGTATTTGTAATTTGGAACTGCACAAAATGCCCAGGGAGCTCTTCTCTCTCTCCAAAGATGTGCTGGAAAACAAACTCCCTTGGAGAGTGCTCTTCAGAGTATCACTTTTACGATTCTCATAGTCTGTTTTCAAAGATGTCTTTTCAAAACGTCTTTCTCCAAAGGAGGAAAGCAAATGTTTTTCCCTAGTGCCACTCGATGCTGTTAGGCTGCTGGCAATCCGGCGAAGTTCATGAGATGCATGTTTGTCTGGTAGGTCCCCAACAATCATGTTTCTAACTATGCTCTCTGGCATTTTTTCTTTGATTCCTCCCCTAGACGCTTCCCCTCTTGCGCCACTCTTTTTTACTCTAGTCCTTTTTCTGCTGTCAGAACTTTTTTTCACATGTGGCTTAATATGCAATTTTCCTTTTTCACTGGCCAGGTGTCTGGAGTCAAATGCCAAGGATTTAAAACAGCCATTCAGCTGCCTGTCCCTTTCTGCTCCAGGGCCATTGGCATAGTATTCTGACTGTACTTCCTTCTCGCTGTCCAGCTCGCTGGAGTTCTGGCTGCACTTTTGATCCTCTGGCCCCCCAAGAAGAATGTCTTCTGCCTGTCCAACACTGACTTCCCATTTAGCCATAAATCTTTGAGGAACCTTAAAGTTGGAGGAGACAAAAAAAAAAAAAAAGAGAGAAAGAAAAAATTTGAGCGGGTAACCAACAACATAAAAGCGAGATCTAGGTGCACAAGGCACAGAACAGAACGACAGTCCTGCATTTTGCATCTTTAAAGACAATCACACGGACTCCCACAGACTGTTCCCAGCAGACACAGAAAATACTGCTCCTGAATAAGTACTCTGCACTCCTGCTGAGCCCAATAAAAATCCCTGCGCATTCCAAAAACAGCAAAAAGGTCCCTGCAAGCACAAGTCCCCCAGGAACCAGATGTCCTGGCATCCCAGCACACCCTGAACACAACAGCCTGTAAAGGGGAATGCATATGGTATGGATCGCTGGCACAGAAATGCAAAGCAACAGCCAACAAGCCTCTCCAAGCAAATGCGGCATCGTTTTCCTCAAAATATTTGAGCAGACATGTTTGTTTTGCTCATTCTTGATTCTTCCTGCATCCGTTAAACTCTGAGCACGATACAATCTTCCCTCTCCATCAACTCGCCTTGGTACAAACATGAGATCCACACACACATCTAAAATGTACTCTATCGAAATCAAGATGCCTATTACTGAGAAGTCTCCCACCTTTAATTCTACCTTTGGTATATCAAAAGAAAACAAAACAAAACCCCAAAACACTCTGCATACTGGACAGGAACCTCTGCTACCATCTGAAACCATGAGAAACTTGTTTCTTATCTGTGTGCATAGTTTTTGGCTGCACAACAGCAAACCAAAGGCTTCACAACTGCTCCTAAAATCAAAACCGATTCCAAGGCAGGAGGAACAACTCAAATTTCTGACACTTTTCCTTTAAAAGAGAACCACACCAACAAAATCTCATCTCAGCAGATTAAAAAAAGTTTTATGGAGCCTGAGAGCAAACCAGCCAAATACTCTCAGCTTTGCATCAGATCTTGGCTTCCATGGATGCAAACCTGGACACTTACGCAAGCAACAAACATTTGATTCCCTTTACTGCAGCCACACTGGCACTGCCATTTACACACAGGATGAGATTCTAGCCATGCAGCACTCCTAGGACCAGAGAAGTTACTTGGGAGCATGTAAGTAGTTGTTAGGGGGCTGGGAACACAAGGAGAGAGGTCCTTAGAGAAGATACTGAATATGCCCTTGAAAAAGGAAAACCAAATGAAAGCACTACACCCGGGGACTCACCTGCAAGAGCACATTTAGTCTGACGGTTTTGCACTAACACAGGTTAAGTACATAACTGCTAACAAACCTCTTGGAAAAACAGAAAAAGCAACACCAGATACCGTTGCCTAGCATGACTATCTGCTCTCTTACAGTAATGCAGCAGCCTCTGTACTTCTTCACTTCAGCAATTCTAAAAAGTTAACTTTCTCCAGTCACCTTCCTAAAGACATAGACCAGACCCCTGTGCCATGTTACATTATACTGGCTACAACTGCTCCAAGCTGTTATGTTTGGAAACAGAGATGATGTGATGAGCCACAAAACTCACTCCCACAGGCTCACTGACAAAAGGTTTTTCCAAGTCAAATTATAAGTCCTAACAAGTTTCTATAAAGAGAATTACCGAAGCAGGGCTAAAAACCCCACTGCTTTATCTCAGTCAGTGATCTAGTGAAGCGTGCAACTCCACCTCTGCTGCAGATCAGCCAAAAGAGCCTGCCAGAGAGCACAGGAAGTTATTTAGAAGCGCACTGCAATAGACATCAGGAGAGGGCTGCGTCGCTGAGCAGATCTCACACCGACAAAGACCTGACTCCTCTGCCTCTCAGAGCTGTCTAGGGCAATAAAAGCAGCAGGCCACACCCCGGCATAAAAGAGAGCCTAGAAACTCCTGACAGCTTATAAACTATCCTCATTGTAAGGATGCAAAGAATCACTTCCCTGGTTGCGTTGCTGCAGTCACTGCCACAGAAGAGAGCTGTCAAAGTGCAATTCCAGGCACAAAGGAATACTTTGTACTGTGTAGATTCAAAGCAGCAAAAACATATTAGAGAAAACAGAACTTTCACCTTATGTTTGTAGCCTTTTTCCTTTTGCTTTCCTCTTCTCCGAAGAATAGGCAGCTCTTCAAACTGATGCCTTCCTTCAAAGAGGACAATAGCTTTCCCAGCAACCCAGGTTTTCTCTGAAGTTTCTCCTAAGGCATCCACATAGTACTCTCGGTACGGTCTCCGATTGGAAACTATTTTGAGAAATTTTACAGAATTAACCCCTTGCATATAACAATAAAGACACACAAAAAGAATCACAGGAAGCTGTAACAATTTGCCAGTTAATTTTCAACCAGTTTTTGCTTAATAACATTCCCACATGAATGCCACTTCTGGGGATTTCTACTCAGAACTAAGGGAGATCTTTTGTTGCTATTCTCTAAGTTGTTGTGGTTTTTTTCTTACAAGCAATTGATTAACAGGTCTAAGATTGGTCATCTCCCTAGAGCAAAGACTACAGTTTGGCTGCAAAAAAAATTCCAAAAATATCCAAATATCTTTTTCTTTGAGACACACAACATACTAGGCAGGACATTTCTTTTTTGCTACTCCCTGATTAATGATTAAACAGTCCAGTCCACTTGACCGTTGGGAAAAGGCAACAGTGTGCTGGTAGCAACACCCAGAAATTACATCCTTCTGGATAGGATTTACTCACACAGGTTGAATCTCCCCCACCATGATATATCCCATCTTGTTCAATACTTTGTTACCAAACAAACTCTTACTTAGGACACAAAACATTAACAGAAGTATTTAAGCAAGTACACATATGCACACACACTCTACAAGGACAAGGTGCAACACGACAAAATATTAGTTACAACGAGTATATCCATACTTTGGGCATGAAGATGCAGAGCAAGAGAAGAAGTTCAATCACAAGGGCACAAAGAGCTTTCAAAGGTGCTTTCTGTGTGAGAATGCTGAACAGACATGGTACAATTAAGAACTGAACCAGTACTGGGTATGCTGGTGAAAAAGGACAGGTTACAAGCACTAGAACAGAGCAAACAAGGCTTGAACAAGGGATGTAAACTTCTCCTTGCATTTCACTGCAATGTGTGCTTCACATTCTCCTGGGAACACCTTCAGCCTCTGAACACATAGCCTAGACTTCACAGTCCGTCTGGTCTGTGCTGCCAGCACAGTGCGGCAGCCTGGCCTTTAGCGATGCTGACACCGAGATTCTGACCAAGACCACCAAGAGGATGACAAACAATGACCAGGGCAACACCAAACCAAGGGCAAAGAAGACAGACTTCATCCATCTCATTCACAGCACTGGGACTCAAGCCACTGAGCCTCAACCTCCCAGCTCCAAAAATGTTTGATACGAGAGCTTGCTGAGAAAAGGCAAACTGCTTTAAACAAAATACCATGCCTCAAACCCAAGAGGAGAAGAGGTTTTTGCACAAGTGATGAGTTTGAAGCGACCTGCCTTGTTTTAAAGGGCTCGTTCCCTTGACAACAGGAGAGCCAAGGCAGGAGGACTGTGCTTCCTACAGTGCACACAAAGCCCTGGCAGCTTCCCCTGCCCAAAAGCACCAGAGTTCAGATCCACCCGCTCTGCCACCTCGGGATCGGGGAGGGGAGACAAGCAAATTACATACAGTCACAACTGGAAAATGCAATTTTCCCCAAGCTCTATTGGTTTGAATACGGATAAAACATGATGGAAGAGTCTATCCTGTAGCTGGAGAGCAGACCTTGCTGGAATTTGTTAATAGCATGCTTCCTCCCTGCAGAATTCCTGTATTAGAAATCCTCATACACAGGCTGAGAGGGGATTACTGGACAGCTATATACATGAAATCCTGTCCAAAACTTCATGGGGAGGGATGCGGGGGCAGAATATATGTCTGGCATATCTTCCAGCAACATCTTCAACAGGAATCTGAGAGCTCGAAAGGGACTATTTAAAACAGCACATCAAGCATTGTCTACAATCAGGAACAAATGCCTTCCAAAAGGATGAAGGAGAAGGTGGATAAACAGCAAGTAAGAAGACTACAACAACCAGACTTGGGGGCGACGTGAGCACAATGTTTTTTACTTCATGTCTCTAGAGAAATAGCAGAGGGCTCTGAGCTGATGGGCACTCAAAAAAAAGTCTACTTGCTCTCAGCACTTGGTTCTTAGGCTGGCAAGGGCCACAAAAACTGGAGAGAAATACACCGGTGAGTTGTAATCTCACCAGCCTACAGAGCTGTCAGTGGCAGACGGCGCCAGTTCAAGGGGTTTCCAGTTGCCCACAGAACAAAAAGCATCAAAAGGGGAAACCAGGAACACATAAATAAGCCTTTTCATTTGTGGCGGTCTCCCCCTGTCAGGTAGTATGATTCTAAAAGCAAACCAAACAATCACTTTCCTTCTGTTCTCTCCATCACTCACCTACACTTCTCTGCCTTGAGCTTGTAAAACTCTCTTTCTTCCTGGCTGTCCCCTGCGTTCATGCATGCACAGCTCTGTCTTATTTCCCCCCATCTCCTCCCCTCACACTCAGCTTGCTCTTAGTTTCTCTGACACACTATGGCCTAAACTTTCACATATGTGGCTCCATCTCCAGGTTTCTCGGATATTTCCCCATAAACAGCCCCTTGCTTCCTTCTGCCAAACAAGACCAAAAAAGTTTCACTTCCTTGCACACATTGCCATCACACCTTCACACATTCAGCAACTACACTGCACGACCCCACACCCCGCTTCTCAGCCTCTCCAGCCCCCTGTTCTCCAAGTCTGGCCAACTCTCTGTGTCCTCACACACTCCAGGTTTCCCAGCTCTGCTGACTCACCCATTGCATGTCTCTGTCCGCACCTCTCTGATCCACCCGTTTCTTCTCTGCAGCCCTTTTTTGAGAAGCTGTTCTTTCTTCTGCACTGCCCTGAGCTCAGCCCAGTTGCTCATCCTTCCTATACTCTGGGAAGAAAAGCCTGCATGTCCAACAGCTATCTGTGCCGCTTCCATCAGCCTCAACCTCATCTTCCTCCTGTCACCTCCCTGACCTAGGTCTACTTTATAGATCCAGGTCTTCCACAGTAGAGTCTACGTCTTCATACCTTTCAAAGGCCAAAAATGTGTTTGGCTTTTTTTTTTTTTAAATTAATTAAAAAGTGCAGCACCCTGCCATACACAACACCTCCACTTTGTGGTCTGAGTAGATACAGTACCTTTCATTTTTGAGTGACAGTCCAGCACTGGGTCATGACAAATTGTGCATGGCCACCATGGGCGTCTGTTGAACTTGGCCCAAACAAGATCCCCAACTTCATACTTCACTGGAGTAGGTTTCTTCTTGGCTCGGATCTTTGGGGAAAAACCAGAACACAAGAAATCACTAAAGCTCCAGATGCTTTTAAAGAGATTTGCCTCCCCCCTGTGTGCAGATTACATCTGGCCACCAGAGACATTTACATTAAAAAGTAAATCCTGATTTTACTTAGTGGCTCCTACACCTTCAAAGAACATGATGGTTCCTTCCATCCTTCTGAAAGAACAAAACAATAAACCGGGGTTTGAGATGTTTTTTTGTTATTTTTTTTTAGTAAGGAACATGACCTCTGGTAAATGACTGCACTCAAACTTCACACATTCAAGCAGGTAAATACTTGGAGTCACTATTAGCCCCCATTACTTCTTCACTAACATCAATTTGTTCATTTCAAAGGTTGCAGTGTACAGAAAAAGTAGTAGTAAGAGACAATTAAATATTCCTGACTGCAAGAAGGTGATGAGAACAGCAAATAAAGTGTTTATCAATTAAAAAAAAAAGGTTGGTATGTACAAGCTAATAACTTCCCTGCTTCTCAGATGTGTTCAGGTAAAAGCTTCACCATAAAGTATTTCAAACCAAAGGCAGGTGCAATCAGAAAAAAAAACAAAACTTATGTCCTAATTTTTAGTTTATATGAGCAGAACTGCCATTGCTCTGCCTCAAAACTACAGAACAGAAGAAAAGGAGTACAATGGCAGTCAACCCCCCTCTGGGAGACAGACGGACACACGGACTTTGCCTGTCTCCAAAACTGGCTCACAAGTACCAGCTCTGTAGAAAGTCACCCAAACCCCCTCTGCTTCCCAGAGCTGCGCAGCGATCACAAGAATGTCAAAATTGTTCAACACACAAAAACCTAACGCTACTTAATGCCATTTCTGTCTCACTAGAAGAGCAGAGAGCAGATCCCGTGCTGTTTGGTAAGTAGGCACACTCCCTGGCTGGATGCTGCACTACTAGCAGGACCTCTATCAAGAAGAGGATTCAGGAGCTTACCGGTGTTGTGACTGAGTCAAGCCATGGTACAGTAGGTTTACACAGCATACAGGAGTCCCCATGCCCAGCTGTGGGGTATCCTGCCTGTTTACCAGCACCAGCCAACTACACATCACAGGCGGGTTCTGCATTTTAACAGCTCTAAGAAGTGTTGCAGGTATTATTCTTGCCGACAAGTATCAACAATATGCTCCTCATTAAAGCTGTCATAGCACAAATACACACCTTCTCACTTCCATTTCTCCATCCTGCTCACCACCCTTCCTGAGGAAAGTCTCTTGCAATTCATAGTTCAACATCCTAGCAACTAAAACACAACAGACCTCTCTAATAAAAGGTACATTCCGCTTCAGGTTGAATTTTATGGGTTTTCTTCATGTGGTTAAAGAAAATACAAAAGGATAAATTCTTCTGTTACATGAAAAAAAGCAGGTAATGATGTTACAGGCTACATCGCTGAAATTCTTCTGTGTCATCAAAAGCCACGCAATAACTTTTTGCTGAGCAGGAGCTCAGGAACGGGAAGATGAAGAAGCCGCGGGCAAGGGGCTGCAGACCCTCGCTCTGCCATTGCCCTGCTGCAGCCTCTGTGCCTCCACAGACACAGGTTTTCTGGAACAAAAGGACGCATCCCGGAGCATGGGAACCAGAGGTGCTGCCTTTGCTGGTGCTTTTAAAATGCGGATGCACTTTCAGATGCAAATTTTTGGTCCATTTCCAGTTTGTACTGTTCTTGTAAATGTGACTTTTGTCTCAAAAAAATTTTTTAACATATTTTTCAACCCTAGGCTTCAAGGGGCATATGTATATGATAACCGATTATCTCAAATGCAGTGCATAGTACACACACAATGTGTGTGCAGCTTACTGACAACTGTAACCTGAGCACAGTCAGCTGGACAGAGCAGTAAAACCATGCTGGAGATTTGCCAAAGCCATTCACACTGATCCACCTGAGGAACATCCACAACCCCTGCCCAGAGGCAAGTCTGCATTTAAATCGACTCTTTGTCACCCTCTAATAGCCCACACAGGCGCCTGATGGAAACGTGGCTTTCAAGAAACTATTCAGACAATGCTTAAACAGTTACACCTCTTTCTGAGCCATCCGCAGCTATTCTCATTCCTCCCCAGTTTGCTCTCTCCCTTCCCCGACACTAGCAGGCAGTTGTTGGCCTCATCAGCACCCACCACAAAAGCCCCACGAGGAGTCGAAGAAGCATATCCACGTTCTGATGTCCCGAGGAAGAGCTTTGCAACAAGACCTGCTGCACCAGGTCATCGTCTGGCACTATTTTCTTCTCTTCTCTCCCCAAATCCCACCACCTAGCCAGAGATCACTTTACATTTCCAGAGGAGAAAAAAAAAAAATTCTGCAAGGGAGTTTTAACATTTGTACCATTAAAAAAAACTAGCAGAGGAATGAAAGCAGTAGTTACTGTCATTTCAAGGTACATTAAGTCCCTTCCTTTAAACTCTGCTGTGTGATGCCAGAATTACAGCCCCCAAAGCAGGTATTTCTTGGGTTGGAATGAAAATTTGTTGTATTCTTACTACAATTAACATTTACTATGGCAGAGATCAAACTGCTAATATATCCTGATGGCTAAAAATGCAGCCCTGCAGTAGTGGTGACTTTTCTGTGAATTAGGGAAAGCCCAAGGTTTTTTTAAACACAACAAACTTCAGATGTAGTTTCTACATATGGCCAGAGTACTGTTTACCTACAGAACATGGAAATGTTCAAGTGTTTAAATAACAAGAAAACTTGTGAGCCACTGCACAGCAGGTAGGTACCATGTTGTGACTCCAGTGGAGATACACTGAAGAAATTCAAAGTAGGTAAGAGACTGGGTTAGTGAGGAAGGGAAGGGCAGTGTCGGTGAGCAGCATCACAGTTTTTGTATTGTTAGACATTCTCCTAAAGGGAGTCAGTACGGTCTACTCTTATCAACTGTGCGATATTAATTTGCTGTTCAGATGGGACACACTACAGCCTAAACTCTAGATGACAGGCAGTATTTCAGACCACTTTGCGCTATTTTTGGAGAGAACAAGAATGTATCTTGTGAATGTTTTTAATCAAGCCCTCTCCACAAATGCAAGACCCCAAACGACCACCGATTACTGAGGAAGGGGTCACAAGCCAAAGTTCAGCAGCAGGATCACATACACACTTCTACCTTGAAAGTAACCTCCTGAATTCGTACTACAAACACACCAGTCTGCGATTTACCAAGTGAAATACCAAAAGATGGTGCTCAGCTTCATGAGAAAGGAGGCTTCCTAATAGCAAGTACCTCTGCCCTCCGGAAATTCTCACCATAAGGCAAACATGAAACACATCAAGCAACGAAAGCTTACGTTTCTAAGTGATTTTATTGTTGTACATATACTGTCAGTCCCCAACCCTCTCTCACCAATTCTTCCCTTTAAAATAACTGCATCATTAAAAAGTGACAAAAATAATGCTTATCCAGTAACCACTCTTGGCTCTGTCACTTGAAGCTCCTGTCCAATTCACTACTCTTGCTGGAAGACGTGGCACAAAGCACAATTCCAAAACCACACACGGATACGTTGACAGCCACGGGCACACCATTCCTGCAGCACTGGTCACCTCTGTGTAACACCCAGAGCAGCACCATCACCTCCAGCGCAGCGTGGTACAGCTGCAGACAACCCACGAGCCCCAACAGCATCACTGGGGATGCAATCATCTTGGCAGAGCCACAGTAACACCAAACCGCATGCAAAGGAGCGGACATACATGTTGTTACAGGCCAACGTTTTCAATAACATGTACCCAAAATGCCTAGCCGTCCAGAGCCCAAGTACCGAGCTGCAGCCATCGTAGCCCTGCACACTTCAAATTCAGATCTGCTTTGGAAAGCCATCATGGAAATGCTTGGCCAAAATTGCCCTATTATAGTTTATTCCTGACAATTATAAATACATTATTCAATGAAGCAAGGGACAGAACACGCTTTTGGAAAAAGGCTGGGGCAGCAAAAGAGATTGCGTGTGAGGATGGAGAAAGCAAGAAGGAAGTCACTGACCCCCAAGAATGATGGAGGAATATCCCACCAAGCCGGTTTCAGGCACAAAATGGACAGAAGTAAAGGTAAGGAAGAAAATAAAAGGAGGCAGCCACATCTAAACAATAATTAAATAATACAATACAAACAATGACACTAATAGCCTTTTCTGCTGAGCATGCGGCAGATATCTGCCCAGGGCCCTGCAGCAGGAGCAGGGGATATCTGGTGAGCAAATCTCACCACATCGGGAGCTGCCAGGTTAAGTCACACCCCGCACATCAGTGCTGGGGGCAGAAGGCGGTAACAATTCTGCCCCATAAACTTCCAGTGCTCTCTACAAACCTTCTCATTCCTGGGGCAGCAACCCTCATGCTTCTCCCTGCAGCCCATCGACCCCCAGGGTTACAAACAAGCTGTTCCCAATACGTACTACTTATTAGTTAGAACTGGAAGCCTGGTGAGGGTCAGTCCACTGTCTTCCCCACCACCACCTTTCTTTCCTTAAAGTTCAATGATCATCAGTTTTTTCCTGAACAGATGAGATGACAAGGAGTTCACCTAATTCCTACAAGCCACCAACCCACCCCCAGATAAGGCTGAACTGGCTGAAGATCAACAGCTCTTCGTACCGGGAAAAAAAAAAAAGAAAAATTTTAACAAAGCAAACTTGAGGGAGAAATTACACTTGAAGGCACCTGGACTAGCCTGGGCCAAACAATCTGCTTAAAGCAGCATCTACTAACACAACCAACCGCACGGCCGGTGTCACAGGCACACCATGCCTAGGACACATTGCTCCCAACTCCTGCCCTTTCACCATCGCACAACAGGTTATTCACCCTCTGCCCTCGCAAAGCAGGGGAGCAACTGGTGCCAATTCTCTCTGTTTAAAAGCATTCCCAGAACTAGCCTGGAAGGGCCTCCCTAAAGCTATCCCAAAAGTTTTCACGAGACAGTGCTTCCCTCCAGCTAAAGTTCAAGCTCACTGAATTAACTTACAGTTTAAGATAAAGCAGAGCAGCTTCAACCTCGGCCCTCTGAGCTCAGGCTTATCCTTCTGTCCCGAGTTCATACAGCTCCCATCACGGGGAGGTCCAGATCCTTTAATTCCAGTCACAGAAACGAAGCAGCGATGGCTGCAAATCAGATACAGCGACCGCTGCTGACAGTCAGACAGTTGAAAGTACAACTCCTACCACCATCCTGTTCTTAAGGATGGGAGGGTGGAAAGAATAAGTGATCCACCATTCATTATTTTATTCAGCTCCAACACTCTTGCAGCGAGAAATGAAGGAATACAGATAGAAGGAAAGAAGACAGGAATTGGGAAATAATCTTTGCCTGTGAATGCTGCGTAGAAAGATAAAAAGGAGATGAGACCAAGAACAACACTGAAGTAAAGTCAAGAACTGAAATTAATAACTGCTTCTGATGAAAGCCAAAAAATACATTCTCATTAGCAAAGATTTGTGTTTTAAAGAAGCTTTTCTGAAACCAAAAACAAATCAGTTGAAAAAACATAAAACAGAAAGAAAATTAAATTACATCTACTTCATAGCTTAAGAAGTACTCAAAGGGAAGCAAAAAGAGGTCATCAATCAAAGTTTCCTCCGTACACAGTACCATTACCAAGCATATGAGCTTTAAGCCCTTAGAGAGATGCTGCGGTGCTGAACCTGCACTCATGCAGGCAGAGCAGCAGCCCTCACTATGAGAAAACTTACAGGAATAAATCCCTGCACAGGGAAAGGGTTAAGCCCAACTGGAGTAAGTATAAAACAAACAAACAAAAAACCCCAACTCGCAAACCACAACACCTGCATGGCGTATCTGCTGAAACCATCACCACCCTCACCAGAATAATCATCACACCTAACTTTATGGCAAGGTTCAATTCAAGGACAGAAGTCAGAGACAGAACACACAGGCAGCCCGTGCTGCTGGGGACCAGGGGACATGCTCTTTGTCCCCCCCATCGCTCCAGTCTTCCTTCGGCTTCAGCACTGCACCAAAAAGCAAACAGGTGTCTGACCTACATTCATGTCTGAAAAAGTATACTACCTCTTATCTGGGACCATTATCACACAGAAGTGTTAAATACTCACTAATTAAATATTCACTAGCAAAAAATATAGCAGAGATTATGATACAAGCCAAACTTCTGTTATCTACATGCTTGTGGATATTTGTTGTCTTTGGCTAGTTTTTAGTACCCTTTTCCAGGTTGTGGCAGCCTACAAACACAAAGGGTGCTGCTACGTACATATGAACTACCTTGAAAGGTTAAAATAAAGAGAGCCGATTGCACTACACTGGGTAATTCATACATCCTGAAGCGTTTCTATCAAGTTCAGGAGTTATAAACATACAGGTTTTAAATAAAGAATGTACTGATGGGAAAACACCAAGCCTCAGACACACCAAGATAACTGGTTAACCGCATCCCTGTTTCACTTACTTAATGGAGATCATCTTCCTTATGGATGGGATAGAACAGTAGTGCAATAGAAAGCTTTGGCACCTCAGCATCCTAATGACCAGAAATGCACATCACAGCAAGGTTTAAGGAAGGCAGGAGGAGGAAGCCAGAGCGAAAGGGTACAATCTTACCCAGATTCCTGGTGGAGAGAAATCCACAGACATACAAATATACAGAAGATTTCAAACCAACCACTGCCAGTAGCCTGAAGCAGAGAAAAGACTCTCACACTTGCTTATCTGCACACATTTTAAATGATAAACTAAGTTCTCTTTAAATCTGGCTCTTTTAATCAGCACTAATTGTTTCAAGCAAGAGAGGAACAGCAGGCACTACTGGAACTTTCCTAGGTCTCACAAAGAACAAATACAAACAAATATCTTCTTATGTCAGAGAACTAGCAAAAAAACCCAAACTGAAACCTGCCCCCTTTTCAGCCTTACTTTTGTGATCCTCTATACATTAGCAAACAAATTGTTCACAAGCAAGATATCTGATAAACACAACGTTCATTTTCAGAAATAAAGTTTCTAAATTCATAAAATGAAAAACAGATTCAAACTGCGCAAAATGAAACTTGGCTATTTTAATTTATATATGTAGACTGCATCCATTACAGCTTAAGCTGTAACCAGAATGATGCACTACTAGAGAACAACGTGTACATGCAGTGCAAAGAGTGAATACCGTATTTGAACCTTAACAGCTAAAAATTGGGTGTTTGGGTTGAATAAAACATGTAACTACTAACACTTGCTTGTCAATTGTTTTGGTTTGATTGTTGGGGTTTTTTTTGTATTGTTTTGTTTGTTTATTTTTTAATTCCAGGGGCTTCTTTAAAAGCAACAAACATTTAACCAGGACTTGCAAATTTCATCTGCAGAAATTATGATTTGCCCATAGGAGAAGGCACAAACCCACTTTGTTAGTCCAAATGCAGATGCCACTTATGCAAGACCATTACCTCCTCAAAACAAGGTGGTATTCAGCATGCAAGTCCCCTCTGTCCAACTGAACCACTTTTCCAAAACAAACAAAAAAATTATAAATGTTCTGTTCACATAAAATTAAGTTTTAGTTTGCATTTAAAATTTCAACTGCTTTTGCTGAATCCCCACTAGAAATGAAATCAGAATTTTTGAACACTAGCAGTTCAATAGACTTATCTTGTGCTTATTTATTTCTTGAGATCCACACTTAGAGCCATGTCCTGAGGAAGGTTCATGCTTCAAACATCAGGTCTTGCAAACTTACGCTTCAGAGAGGCTTCCTAACCTTTATGTTGTGAATCCAGCTTCCTAAACATACTTGTGCGCATACTGTGAGAGGACAGCCAACTAAAATTAAGATGAATCTGACTTGTTTCACTGCTGCTATTTAGAAATCCGTGGGCAGTTGCCACATTAGCCAGAACAGTAGGAAGTCTGAACAGGTGCTCGGGAAAAATCAAGGAGCAAAGTAACACCAGGGCAAGCGGAGGAACTATTAAAAGGGAGATAACCACCCTGCTCCTTGTCCTTCTCTCATTAGGTGAGAGGCAGATTTCTATCTTTCCACCAACAGTGTGAGGGAAGGTCATGAATAGGCTCCTCCAAAACAAGAGGAACATGGAAGCATCAAGCAGGGCTTGGGGCGAGAGCCTCGCTGCATGCTCAGCACAGGAGGCACTACAGGAGCTGAAAAAAGAAGCTGCAGGTTTCCAGTGTGCTGAGATACTACTGAGCAAGGCACTGTCTTTTTGTTTTTTCCTAAAAAATACCAAACTGAAAGGCAGCTTGTCCTTTGGCTAGTATGCAACACACTTGCTCTATCTGTGGACTGCTCTATCCAACTCAACACTTCTGGTTTCTCATGCACAAATGCCAAATTCTGCATGTCTGAAAATGAAAAATAAGTTCCCAGTGCATTAGTTCTGATCAGTGTCTGAAAGGCAATACAAGTTACACTGCTATTTTATTATCTATAACACTGTTTTTGTTCTGAAGACCACAGCAATGCAGACCTGCTATCTCCAGCAGCACTCGCAGCTGTCCCATAACCCACAGAACAAGTTCCCTATCAAGAATTCACACAAACAAAGCTTTGCTTGGCAACCCTACCTGCTGCTCCCTACCCCAGCACTCCACCCACCTGCACCCCACGAGGAAGAGGATGGAGAGGGACACAAGGAAGCCTCCAGGCCTGGAGACATGCTGCCCTTTCCCTGCGGTTC
>NW_009635454.1:0-7374 GCF_000690535.1 Cariama cristata | reverse complement strand
GCTCCACTCCCCAACGCCATGCACATCACAAGCAGCCGGTGCCCCTTCCACTGCAGACTTGCTGCTTCGCACAGAGCCACAGCAGCAATTCAGCCCCAGAGAGGCAGCAGGTCTGCTGGCTGCAGGACGAGCCATTCCTTTGGGGATCATCCAGCTCCATTACTGCTGAGGCAACAGCCAAAACGGGCAATGAGCTGAGTGGGTCAACTTAGTACAAACCTGCTGCTCCGGCTGTGCTAGAGACAGAAGTGAAGGTGCCCAGCCAGGGCTGGCCTGCCCTCCCAAGTGCTGGGAAAGAGAGATTATACATGGGGACTTTTCTCCCAGTTTCTTTTTCCCGTTCTTCCAAAGATCCAGGTAAGATAAATCTTCACGCAATCTTAACGGTAACCACAGAAAGTTAGAACGTCAACTTTAGCAAGTGCTTTTCCATCCTTCGATGGAGGCAACACACACCACTGAAATTCCTCCTGGCTTCATGAATGCTTTTGGACACAGGAGATGGATGCACACCAAATCCATCTTTATCTCTGTTGCACATTTAATCACTGTTGCAAAGCTACCATAAGTAGCTGCACTGAAACCAGACTTCTAATTTAACAAGAACAGAGAACTTCAGCAGGCACCTGCCAGGGAAGTCAGCCTCTGCCTCCAACACACAGCAGCATCTTCCCCTCTCCTGGGCACCGGAGTCCGGAGCGCCCGCTCAGATCACCCAAAGCGATGTCCGTGCTCCTACCCAGGACGAAGCAGTGGGACACCCAACTCCCACCTTCCAGTCTGCCTCTGGACAGCACCTCAGCCCTGCAGGCATGCCAAACTCCCTCGTCCTACCATTCAGCTCCTTTCCTGCAGCGACCTGCTGGGAAGAGCACAACATCTTCCTGAGAGAGCCCAAACACACACCTATGTCCTGCACACATCCTCAGTAACACTCTCACCGACACCCCGCTCCTGCACCGCCGGCAAACCCTGCAAACTTAGCAAGGAGGTCCCTATAATCCCCAGACACAACTGCAAGGACTATGCTCGAGCATCTCCAAACCTAAAATGCACAGGACGCATCACCTGCACTTGACTCTGACCTCCACGCAGGCTAAACCCTGAATTGCTCTTTGCAGCCCTCCCTGCCGAGCGGTGGTACAGCAAAGCCCTAAACCCTCTGCACTACCGCCGCGCCATTTCTTTGATGTCACCTCACTTGCAGTTTCCAACACCAGCTTGACCTTAACCCCTAACACCGCACACAGGCCAACACACCCAAAAAGGAACATTTGAACTTCCAGTAACTATTTCAGCAAAGCAAACTGCAGCTTTTATCAAGCATTCTTGCAACACAAGACAGCAGCAACGCAGGCAGGGGATGGCACCCCTGCCTGCTCCAGCAGCAACCCACAGCACAAATGCAACATTACATTTGACAACACAAAATTCACACAGGTCAGACACTACAACTAACATTTCCAAGGTGTTCTGTAACTCAGCAGTCTGCAAACTCATGGCCACAAAAAAAATACTCTGATGCTATGAAATTATATGAAAGCAGGCAAGGCTATTGTTGATAGGTCTAAACTCACTAGACAACAGTCTGCACCTGGGAAGTGTTTAGGGGTCCACAAATCAATAGAGGTTGAAAACTGCTGCTCTAATTCAAAGCAGACTCTCTTACAGACCTTTTCCACCCATTAACTTGGAAATCCTGGCAATGTCTTATGTCTTAACCACCATAAAGGATTTAACTCCCATTTTACTGAGTGAAGACTGCATTGAACAGCACAGATGACTCCGTGCAGGCAGAACAAAACATAGGTCATATTTTTCTGGTATTAAAAAGGCATTAACTTGATTTTATTCTTTTTTAAACTCCCAGGACAAGTCCCTCCCTGCCAGGATCGAGTTTCTTTCTTCAGGTGTTTCTATTCCCTGTGCCTATCTAAATGCCAGAGCAAATAACTGAAAAAACAATCAGAATTACTATATACAATAAGCTGTCAGTCACAGGCAAGAAAACAGAAGTATATTCTAAGCAACTAGACTGGAAGTTGATCATCACCCATAATACAGGTTTTTGAGTTAAGAATGTCTTTTCCAGAAATACTGTCTCAATTATAACTCAGAAAATACCACTTTTTTTCCTTGGGGCTCAAGTAGCTCCTTCATCATATTCAGAGTTGACATGTCTTCAGTGAGCTACAGATTTGTGCATTCAACATGAGGCAATTTTTTTTAAAAACCTAATAATTGTTACCCATCGCACAGTTTAACCTCACTTCTGGGAACAGAGTGCAATGAGAAGCTGCTATACTGCAAGAGGCAATCACCAAACCCATGACTTCATGCAAAACAGAAGTACGTTGCCCTGAAGTCAAACACTACTGCTACAGCATCAAACTGAGCCACTACCATTGATTTTAGCAAGGGCTTAGAAGCAGCTCTAACAGCAGAACCAGAATCATGCTACTCTCCACAACGTAAGAGTTGTCAGAAAAAAAAGGTTCAAGTTCTGGGAGTCGAACTTTTCCAAAAGAAATCACCAGCAAGTAAATACAAAGACAGCAGAGGTAGCAGGCCTTGAGAGGCAGCATGCATCCTAAAAAAACCACCTGCAAAAGCCGATTTTGTTGCTACTGTTGGCCGTTTTTTTCCTGTAACAGTAGCAGGTGATGTACTAAGTGTGCCACACTGTATAGAGCAGAATCTCACTGCTGAATAGCTGAGTGAAGTCTACACTCCTCTGGCAACAATCTTCACTAGAAACTCGAATATTTATGACTGCAGGCAGTACGTTAACCAGGACATTGCTTGAACAGAGTTTCTTGTACCCAAGCCTTAAAAATAAGTTTTAAATACAGAAAGCAGAAATGACATGGAAGTTTCTGCCATTATATTCAGCAAAACCTCACCTTCAAGACTGTCCAATCTGCATGAAAATACCTCTGGTTTTCCTATTTGCACACTGATACGTTCAGCTTCAGAGACCTGCACAGCCTCATATCAACTGCAAAGCTATCGATCATTCAAATCTCACACCACACAACAGGTAGCCAGAACATTCATATTCTCTAGAGAAACCATGTTATTTTCTGTAACATCATACACACAAACAGGTATTTCACATCTAATCAGCAATACCAGATTAGAGAACAAATACAAATGAAACAAGGAGAGTAAGAGCAATCACAGTCAAATGCTAGAATAAATACTTCCAGGATCCAATCTGCTGTGCAGGAGAGCTCTAGATCCTACAGACCAAAACACCGCGGTCACTCAAAGCCAGCTGACCTCACACCTGGGACAGTACACTCTCCTGCTGTGGCAGCATTTCACACCCACACCCACTCACACCACCACGAAGAGGTGATGCAGCACCATCACATCATGAAAGCATCGAAGTCATCAAGGACCTCAAAAATTTATGGTCAAGCAGTAACACAGCCTAGGGCAGTGCCCTAACCAGGAAAATACCCTTTCTTTTGAATGCACACCACAGCTGATGTCCTTTGCGAGTAAGTTTAGAGCTACTCGAGACATGAATGCACTTCAGTACAGGGGCCCAGTGGGTGCCAGCAGACTGCAGGGCCAGGCAAGATCCACCTACCTGCTTCAGTGGCAATGAGGAGCACATGGAAGATCAGATGCACAGGGCCAGGAGCACACTGAGAGCCTGTTCTCACCAGGTGCACATAGATGGAGACCATGCCCGCAGGAAGCGCAGGCAGCCAAACGGAATTAATCTCCCCACCAGGAAGATGTCAACTGAGCAAGGAAATTTACTTTTCCCTGCTCAAACAAACCACCGCCATGCCTACGAAATCTCAGGGATGTAACATTACCAGAAGTTAGTTACACCTCATATCAACAGTCTGTAGGTGGAGATTCTTTCAGAAATGTTTACAGGAGTAGCAAGTATCACGTGGTGTTGGTTCCTTTATTTTATTTTTAGTGAAGAGAGAAATGGCACATATCAGTTAATAAATGAAGAACCAGAGTAACAGGGACACAAACACTTTATAATGAGAGTACTCTCTCACAGCTGCAGATTGCAACAGAACTCTGAAGTTCACCATGGCTTAATTCTAGGTTTAAAGAGAGGACTTTGCTGGTCTTCAGTCCTTTTAACACATTGCATACAGTCTGGTTCTGGTAAAGCAAAAACCTTCCAGGAGCCCTACACACATGCCCTACTCATTCCTTACACCCAGCTGCTGGAAGCAGCCACCCCCTTAGCGATGAAAGATCTGGCTCTGGATTTCCCTGTACCTCATTTCCTCACTGCCATTACCTGAACATCACACTCCTACAGCGTGGAGCTGGACAAGAAGGAAATAGTATGAGAAAAATGAAAAGCAACATTGAGCAAGTGCCTCACACGAGCTCTGCACATCCTGCAGCCCGAAGCCACCAGGTTCCCATGGAAAAAACAGCGTGTGAATGCGTAGCCCGGGATCATACTCTGCGTAACGTACACGCACCAAGAGTGGCACAGACATATGTGAATCCAAGAACTCTCTGCTTTCGAGTGCTCAACTCTGCAAACCAAATGACTCTAACATACTTTGTGGGTAGCAGTTAAAAACCAACAAACAGGCAAAGCAAAAGCTCAGTAATATGGCACCAATAGTTACATAAAAAAGCAAAACTTCAACACAAGAGTTTGGTCAGAAACAAACCCACCTGCTCCAATTCCTCAGCAACTGAGTTCAAGCAAGACCTTTGGCAGTCAGACCGTATGTGGCTGCACCCACCCTCCCCAGCACTGGAGCCTGGGCCCGACTCTGCATAATGCTGCCCAGGACCTCTGTAACTTGCAAAGGCCAGGAAAGCACTAAAGACAAGCTCATGTCAAGATGGTAAAGAACAAGAAAGATTAAAAAAATGACCGCCCATTTCAACTTAAATGGCGATAACTCAACATGCGCATAAGGAAGTAAGAAGGCAGCTGCCAGCAGTCACTGTATTGTCACTTCTGGAGGAGAAACAAGACCCAAGAACCACTGCTACGATTTCCTTCTCTCCAACACAAAATCTCTCAATAGCTGCTGGGCCCACGGAGAATTTCAGTCAACCTTAACTAAGATTAACTTAACACTTAAAATCACTTCAGAATATGCACATCCCTCTTTACAACTGAATGCTACCTGAACAACTCCTCCCCTGTTTGGGGCAATGTTTGAGTGTAAGGGATGCTGGGGCTATTAACAAATCCCCATGCAAAACAATACCTGCCACTACCTCTCCTACCCAGAGGCATTACTTAAATGCTGGACTTTGCATCCCACTAAAGACTAAACCAAATGCTGGCCCTTCTTCTGGAAGCACTCTGAACATTTTGGAAATCGGCCTTTTCAAAGCGAGTCTGCCATGATCTAGTGAAAAATCCAAAACTTGCAAGGGGCAGACACAGAGGTCCAAGATACATGCGCACTTTGCTCTTGGCGAAACAGGGCGTTTGAGCAGCAGTGTGCATAGTCAAAGCCGTGAGTTTCAAGAATAAAAGCTGTGAAAAAGCCTTACTGTAAGGCAGAGGAGCCCCGTTCATCAGGCTGGGTAAAGGTGCTTATCTGAAAGAGTAGCCCAGCTATGACAAGCCACCCTAAAAATAGCAGTGCAGAACTCTCGAAGGTTTGTGGTTCTTGTTTTGGGGTGGTTTTTTGTTTTAGGTTTTAGCAGGCTCTCAAAAAAGTTGATTCCAGTTACCCAAATACAAATGAGACTGGAATTGAATGCTTACATGAATGCATCATCTGAGGACAAGCCTGGTTATTTCTAGCTACTATGTCACGTTCAACAATTAAAAGATTTTAACTGTCTCATTGGTAACTTGGCACAGAGAAAAATCCCTCTCTTCCCATCCCACAAGCAGCAGGGCTAAAATGAATGACCACTCAGACCCACATTTACTTACTAAAGGAAGAATGCAAGACTCAAGGAGAGAAGGATCCCAGGCTGCCTAAAAAATAAATGCTTTTCTTCTCTGTACTTTTTTTTTGTGAACACAGTTATGCTTTTAAATCACCAGAACAATTCAGCAAGGCTAACGTCATGTTACAGCAGACAGGAAGGTAGTTTTACTGAAAAGTCAACTCCTCATTGCATATTCAAATAACAGGCTCAATCACTAAGGCAGCTTTGTCGCCATACAAGCTGCAGTTCTGCAGAGCATATCGTAAAGCCAGTGATAGCAGAGGCAAATGTTGTGAAAGTACCTCTGCTAGCTTCTGTTTACAAAGTGAGACCCTCCCACAACCGCATCACCGAGCACATGTCTGCTGAGAGATCCCCGCTTTGCTCTGCAAAACAAAGCTAAGTATACGCACAAACCTCAGACTGACAGCAGCCTCTCACCCCCAAAGACCAAAGACTGAGTCTCCACAAGAAGATGGATTCTTCCAAAGGAACACTCAAGAGGATCTGTGACCCAGAGCTGAACCTAACCTTGCCACAAACAAATTAAGCTGCTGCCAGCATCTTCCTGAAATCGCCCCTTCCATGGGCACTCTGTGACAAGTGCTCCCTCACCTCCCAGAGCACAAGCGGGAACACTGTGTGTTCCCAAACGAACACACGTGAAAGCAAGTATTTCTCCCCAAGTGCTGCGTGCACCAGTAGCATCTGTCTGGCATCAGTGGCTTTACTGAAATTAAAAGAGAGCAAGATGGTTTCGGTGTCAGTGCTGTCACACGAGTTAATTTTCACACCCTGCATTAGGTAATACTTAAAACACAGAGTATCCTCCAGTAAGGAACCTTAAGTTTGCAAAAACATATTTAAGAAATACACCAAAAAAGTACTGAAAACTGCAGGAAATATACATACATATCTGCAAATAAAAAGTCACACGGAAAACCATCCAAAAATTATACTTGCATTCAAAAGCACATTATACGAGAAAGTTGAATGCATCTAACTCCTTTCAAAACTCTAGAAGTTCAGTCAGTTTTGCTTTGTTTTCTAATATGTTTAATAAAAACTTAAAGAAATTTGTGAGTGTAGAGAGAAAAAAAACAGTCAGCCTGAATAACAGGCAAGGTTTCCTGTCCGTGAGGTCTGTCAGGCCATGACACAGCCCCTCCCTGGCCATCACCAAAGTCTCACAGCTTGGGTACCTCAAGCCAGGCGAGACAAAGAGAATCGTTTGACAGCGTTAAAGCCGGAGCAGGCAGCAGAGGGAAAAGCTCTCCTCCTGCCCTGGTTACCCCCAGTGCGTGTCCCCCCCCTCCCAAAAAAAAAGGCTTGTAACTGGGGAAAAAAAACTCCACCGAACTTTGCAGCGATCCGCTGTTCTTGGGTAGAGGAATGGTACCTCTTGCTCCCGAGGGGAAGAAAAAGTAGCGAGGGGAGCACGGCTGGCCGCGCCGGGGCACAGGTGTGCGG
>NW_009635453.1:0-12960 GCF_000690535.1 Cariama cristata | reverse complement strand
TAAAGAAATAAGTATATAAAGGTAGGTATGCCTATTAGAAAAATTCCACTCAAGCTCAGCGAAATACTCACTTCTAATGCCTTGGTACCTCTCAACGGTTGAGGGTTGAGTCTTGAGCGGTGAAGGATTTTCGGCCCAGGCTTTGTTGCCTGATTTCAGCAACGATCCTCTGAACTTCACAAACTTGAGAGTTCGCGAGCTCTGAGAGACGTCGCACTCAGAGGGAGGTGCTGGTCACAGCCCGCTGCAGTCCGGGAGAACTCAAAGAGTCTTGCTTAGGGCTCCTGTTTATAGGTTCGCAAAATGATTGACTTTAGTCATTAGTGAATTTCCATTCTGACCACAGTCCGAGTGGGTGAGCACTGATACTGTGTTCTACTCGAGCTACGATTCAGATAAGGGATGTATCAAGGCCTACTTTGCTCAGGCCTCCAAGGCCTGCTTTGTCGTTTCTATTCAGATAAGAGATGTACGGAGGCCTGTTTTGTCGAGATCCTGTCCTTGGCCAGGCGACAGATGTTGCCGGTACAATCAGTATTTTTCCATCCTTAGCTGTGACCGAGTTTCTGGTATGATCAAGGGGCACTTAATTGCCCGACTCATTACACAAAGGCTAAGGCATGGATTTCTGAGATCGTAGCGAGGCACAGAAAAAGGTGTGTGTGGGGAAATGCACCACTGGAACACCATAGTTGCTTGCTTTGTTTTACAGCTTGATCTGCTTGCTCTGTGGTGGTGTAAATTCCACTGGTTTTCAGCAGTGAAGTTAGGGTGGGCCTGTTGCACTGCTACTTTTTTTGAAGGGGCAAAGTGTACCTTCCTCAAAGTCAGTAGAGTTATGTGGAAGTAAAAGCAGAAGAACATAATTGTACATTGGAAAAGCACAGGAACATCTCTTTCGCCCATTAAATTCCCAATTAAACACATAATTGGTCCAAATCATTTGCAAAGGCCAGTGCAAGGTCATGTAGTTTATGTTACTTAAGCAGAATAGTTTATAGTTGGCATATCTGTCCTGCTGAGCAGATGATATGCATCAGGAAAAGTATATGTACACTTTTAAGGGGCCAAAGCAAACTCCACAGGAAAGCTTTAGGCTGCAGGAACTGTTTAAGGTTTGCCACATAATACATATTTATAGATCTAAAGGTTGAAAGATTGTAACAGATCTATTGAGCTATTGTGTCAATTTCCCTTCCTTTTCTTATTTTTCTTTTTTCTCTTTTCTTTTCTTTTCTTTTCTCTTTTCTTTTCTTTTCTTTTCTTTTCTTTTCTTTTCTTTTCTTTTCTTTTCTTTTCTTTTTTTCCTTCTCCTCTTTTTTCCTTCTCTTATCTTCTCTTCTCTTCTCTTCTCTTCTCTTCTCTTCTCTTCTCTTCTCTTCTCTTCTCTTCTCTTCTCTTCTCTTCTCTTCTCTTCTCTTCTCTTCTCTTCTCTTCTCTTCTCTTCTCTTCTCTTCTCTTCTCTTCTCTTCTCTTCTCTTCTCTTCTCTTCTCTTCTCTTCTCTTCTCTTCTCTTCTCTTCTCTTCTCTTCTCTTCTCTTCTCTTCTCTTCTCTTCTCTTCTCTTCTCTTCTCTTCTCTTCTCTTCTCTTCTCTTCTCTTCTCTTCTCTTCTCTTCTCTTCTCTTCTCTTCTCTTCTCTTCTCTCTCCATATACATTACTATGGATATTCATAGCTCTGTATTCACTTTCAATATATCACGACATATATGCTCACAGTTTTCTGCTAAAAATCACTATGAGATTTAGCAGAATTAATAAACATATGAGGTATCCATTTTCTCTATTAGCTATCATGTTTAAAGGGTGTAGCTCACTGATTTCAGTGACAATTTGCTAGACAAAACCAAATTAGAAGCTGAGTGAAGCCAAATGAAATGACATCATAGACGAGTTTAAAATTGGGCCTCCTGCATCTCACCCATTAACACCTGTCTCTCTGATTCAAAAGTAGCTTCATCTACATTACAGAGTATTTCAGCTAAAAGGGATAATCTGTGTCGAGTTACAGAAGCTTAGAAGTAATAATACAACATAAAACTCCAGGGTGTTTGTACTGCTGCTTTGTCCAAGAGACACTAGAAGAGATGAATTTACTAGTGGTAAATTCATGGGGGTTTTTGTGTGATATTTTAAAATGCTGCAGCTTCGTGTTGCAACCTTGTGCTCGTCATTGTGCCCCTTACCAAATGTTAAAGAAGGGCCAACAAGTGCATTGCTAAGCAGCCTGAAGCATTGTCCTTGGTTGCAACACAAACCCTTGCAGTGCAGCCATGACTGCTAGGGTGAGGTCAAGGCCCCACCTCTTGAGCACCAAGTCTGGCAGGACAGCCCACGCATTGCTCTTCACAGCCTGCTTTCTGAGCCCAGGAGGCACAATACCAGCTGACAAAGCTATTTGGAAGTCCTCTTTGCTTCACTGTGCAGGCCTGCCTCATGAACGGCACATTATCACTGTAAAAGTTTAAGACACTTGTGTTTACTTTAATGCAATTACGACTATTGACTTGCACACATTAAGACTATGTTGCACTGGGAGCAAAATTTTTCTTTTCTTTTTTTTTTTTTTCCCCCTTCGTACTTCACAGAGAATATTTTTTGCTCTGCTTTAATTAATTGGCTCTTGGATTGGATTTAGGTGGTAAGTGACGTGTTTACCTAGCTGCAAGCCAGGGTGCTTTATTCTTTAGCTCCAGCTTCACAGAATGAAGTAGTAGCTGTCATAGCCAATCCACAGCATTTAATCTTCTAAACTCAGTTTTGAAAAAAAACCACCAAACCTCTACTCCTACCTGGGGAAAAGAAATAAGACCAAACCAAACTTGAGATAGTTGAAATTATGGTCTATTCAGATTAGGTGGGTGAAGGAAGGGCTGATCTACTGGCATGCCCTTGTTCCACCTCCTCTTATCATTAGTAATGCTATTCCATTCTTATCTGATTATGCAGGGACACATTAACTCCCTGGCAAATGAATACACTATGGAAAAAACTCCCTCAAATGCAAGTGAAACAGGAGTTGCTGATACTGAACACAAGGAAGTTTCTTCTACTCCTACCTGTCTGCTGACAAGGAGCTGCCAGCCACCCCGACAAAATCTACCCTTCCTACAAAAATAAAAGCCCTAATATAGCAAATAATGGAGAAATTACGCCTTTCTCATCTCCTTCGATGAAATCTGATATTCAGTAAAGGCTTAACATTCAGACACTACTTATCTGACATTATATTTCTGAAATGCCACATTTCAACCTTTAAAATAAAGCAAAGAGCAAACGTAGATTGCATGTATGTGTTAAGCCCAACTGTTGAACCCATAGACACACTTGGGCCGAGTCCTCAGCGGTGCATGATTTTTCCAGAGGCTTGTATCTGTCCCAGGTCAGTTCAATGGCAACAGTAAAACTCCAGCACCTTGCAGGGTTGGACAGATAGCAAAAGAGCCAACATTTTAATGTGTTTTTCAGAGTTTCCATTCTGGTCATCTTTCTAAGGTTCACTAACACCCCTTCCCTCTAGGCCGTAACAGTCAAAAGTGTCATCTGTGTGAGAAAAATGCCAATCAAAACAAACAAACAAACAAACCAAATGAGGATTTAAGGTAACTCCAAATAGACCAGAAATCAAAATGCACACACACATTGGAAAATTACTTGTATCTTTTCAATTTTGCTAATGTTCAGTTTTCATTTTTGGACCAAGACAAAGTCCTCATAAAGTTGTTTTTAGAGCTGTACTGGGTAATTTCTAAATATTTTGCTTTATCTACCAATGATTTCATGAACATACCACCATACTTTAGAAAAGTGACATTTATTACTACTTTTTCATAGAGTAAAGGTCTAGATGGACAGCAGAACGTATTATGTAGTATGCATGTCTATGCTCTTTGAATACCTATGAAGCCTGATTCACAGGCAAAACAAAGATCTGTACCTCAAGCCAATGCATGTGAAGTGCATTCAACATTCAGGAATATTTGGTTTTGAAAGTTTATGCAGTTGTATATGTCACTAGCCATTTATGTTAAGTGGGTACTTGTATTGTGGAGAACTGCACCCATCGAGACTGCCAAAAACACCTGGATACATTGTCAGGTTCACGTGGAAGATGGCAAGCATGGAGAGATGCAAAAAACACAGGGTACAAGTGGCAGCTCGTGTTCTTTGAACTGTTTGCAGGAAAAATACACCAATTTGCTGAGGTTCTATGTGAGCAGACTGAGAGAAAACAGTTATTTTCTATGTTATATGTCATGTCACGTTACTCATAACTTTTGTTTTGATTTTGTCTAATGCAGTTTTATTTTACTTCATACTTCAGATTAAGGCAATGAAAACTAGGAACTGGCACGGTATGAACTTACAATTTACTTAATACTTTGACTTTCCAGAGCTCAAATACTTCTGATCCATTTGTTTCATGGTGTTAGTTGGCTTAACCTTTTTAGATTTCTCCAAACAAAATAACTTGAGCTGCAGCAAGCTGTTTGCCAGGGATTTGAACTCTGGAAAGAATGGGGGAAAAGCCACTTAGCTCCTACAGTGTCTTGGAGAAAATATATTTATTCTCATTTGTGTGTCAGACTCCTGCTCACCTGACTTCATTCTTATTACTATGCCAATTCTGCCTGCAGAATATGCTCCCTTTTCCAACACTAATTCTGGTAAAACTGATGTCCTAAAACTGCTTCTTGAAATGTACAGGGCATGAGTAAAAATAATATTAAAAATAGTATTCAAATAACCTTTCACTATAAGGTGAAGTGTAAATATAACAATTCCTGTCTATAATCTGTATTTGTTCCATGGAAAAACTATTGAAGGTATGGTAACTGCATGAAAGGATCCCCTGTATTAGCACACTCAGGTTCTTTATATACATTATTTTAAAAAAACCCATGAGTTCTTTCACTTTGATACAACACTGTGGCTTTTCTTTTTCCAACAAAAGGAAAGGGAAAGGGACCAGCCATACCATACAGTAATCAGCTTGGAACAAATAATAGAAGCCATTACTTACAAGGATAGAGGACTTCAGCAGATCTGAAAATGAGCTGAGGCTTATGGGGAATAGTCAGCTGAATAACAAAGCTGGTTGAATATCAAATAAGATTCAAGAAATGAAATCTCACCTTTAAGGGTTTTTTCTTCAGTGGAACGGTTTGTACAGGAGCACTGTGTTCAAGCAGGATGTTGATGTTCTGGAGAATACACAAAAAAAAAGCGAAATTTAAAGACTGGAAAACAAACCTACCCGTGAAAGATCTAGGGTGTGCAGTCAGTTTTGTTTATCACAGAGAGGTTGAATGGGAGCATTGGTCATAGTTGCAAATTTCTGCAAGGAATCAGAAATTTCATGATACAGAGCTCCATCAGAGCCATAACTGCATAGAATGAATTGCTGGTAAACTTAGATAAACTCAGACCATCTCAGTGCAATCTTAATGGGAGGCATTCCTTTTAACAATAAAGGTCATCATTAACGCTTCGTAGTGTGTGCAAAGATTTTTGATAGATCCTCCATTGCTGGTCCAAACACCCTACCCCAAGCAATGAAGGGAATATGTGCCCGATTCTCGACATGACCTACAACCAGTTTCTTCCATTTTCTTCTGGGCTTCTTGGGCAGCAGTACAGCAGCAATGTAGGACAGGGCTTCTTTTCTGAGCAGCAGTGACCTGATATAACCATCCTCTCAAGGTAGAAAGTGCCTGTGAAGACATAGCACATGCCTTCCCTGCTAGACCTGGAGAAGGGGAATGGCAAGAGGCAATGCAGGGCAGCCTTTTGCCAGCGTATTCTGGCCCTGATGCCGTGAGGAGCAGCCGTCACCCCTGTCCACAGCCTGGTAGGACATGCAGGAATCTAGCAGGGCTGGGGAATGTGTGACATTACTGCTGGACACATGATACATGGTATGTTTGTCATCCTAACCCTGCATCTCTTCCACTGTTTCAAGTGGCTTTAGCTTCCATGAGTGTGAGAGTAATCTATCATCCAGCCCTTGCTTCAGCTTGAGGAAATGATATCAGTGTTTCTTGTCTGTGTTTTAGTAGTTTGTTTGTTTGTTTGTTTTTGTGATAGGCATACACGACCAAGGGAAAAAACAAAAAAATAAAGAGCACTGATTCATTTTGTATGAGTCATTTGTATAAGGCAGCCTTAAAGTCATGATGACTGAAACACTAGTGACCCCGCTGAGATAGGCTCTGTTTCTAAATGAAATCCCGAAGTTATTGAAATCTCTTTTTGGATAGCTTCATTTAAGACGGACTGGCTTCACACTGTCAGTGCCCTTCAACAGCTTTGCCTGAGTCTCCAGGTCAAATAGGAAACCTCGTTCAGCCAGTCATCATGGCTGGCTCAGAGCAAACAAAGTTACAGACAGAGTAGTAGGAAATAATTTCAAATAATGTCTTCTTGTGACTGTGAATTCTGAGGTTTTGGTTTTCTGAAATATATATATAAAAACACACACACATGAAAAGAGAGACAATGTTTGCCAGGTGGTATGTTTTCCAACTTCTTGAAGCTCCAAAAATATTCTAAGGAAGATTTTATGGTGAAAGTTTTCCTATTTAGTGCAATTATAGCAACGAATATTTGACCCGTTTTCCTTGGAGGAGTATTTTCAATGGATCCTTATACAGCAACAATCTCTCTATTCTTGTGAAAAGTGTGGGTTTGGGGTGGGTTTTTTTTTAAATTTTTTTAAATTTAATGACTGCCACATTCCACTGCAAAAAAATTATCACTGTACTCTTCTTTCTCCTTCGCTTGTCTGCTACTTTTCATTTCAGGTGGATGATGTAAAGTCTTATTAATGAAGAAGCAATCTGTGATCAGCATCTGAGAGCTCTTTATGCCCTGTGCTAACAATGTTTTGATATAGTCCCCCCGCTCTCCCTCCCCCAGCTGCCTTCCTTCGCTGCCTTGCGGTGTCTGCCCTGCTGCTGCTGAAGCCCTTGCTGGCAGGCTGCCCGGCAAACAGCTCTCCTGTAGATTTCAGCCTCTCTCCAGGAGTTGCCTGCCTTCAGCATAATGGGCAACATTGAAAGCAGCAAGGCGTTCGGTCGACAAGGTCAGAGTGCCTTTCATTCCTGCAATAATCAACCAGTGTAGCTCTTCCTCAGACCTGGGGAGAGAGAAGATAGAGGTCAAAAGAGCAATTACATTTCACGTTGACTCCAGGAAAGGCTTGGAACACAAAACTGAAAAGAAAACAGCATAGAGCCTCTCTCTCTCACATTCCTTTTCTGGTCATTATTATTAGAACAGTGCAGCAACCATGTCCATTATAAGCACTATAACACGAAGAACCATTTTCCTCTGGTGGATGAGATCTTTCTTCTCAGACGTCTAGCACTGTCAGCGTATTGCAAAGGAATGTAAATGAGAAACACCATGTATAACCAGATACAGTGAGTAGAGGCTATTAATTATATTTAAAATGTTAACCCTAGCCAACTGTGGAGCAAGTAGTTGCGCTAATTTAATCCGTAATCAGTCTTTGAATTCCCATAACTTTATTTATTTAGTATTAAGATGATAATTTAGGGAATATAATTTGGACGGAAATGTCAGTAATTTTTATCTGGCATATTGTCATTACAAAGCTGTCTTTATTTGACCTTACAGCTGCTGGGCCTAATTACTTCAATGACATTAATTGTAGTGACCATTGTGGTATTGTAGCTTTTAATTGCTAATACTGTATAGCTGAGATCATTGCAAAATGGATCATATTTGTTTCACAGACATCTTCTGTTACTTCTGGTACTTCCTTATATTCTTAAAGCATAATCTGCCAAAGATTTAGCCAAAAAAATGCCCATGAAGCATAAATCTGAGACAGCCCTTTAAGCAGAGCAACGTGCAAACTCTTATGTTAATATAGTGTGATAGTAGAAGAATGTAACTGATCCATTTACTCATTGCCCTACCCTGTCTTTATGAAAGCTGAATTAGCTCGGTGTTGACAAAGGATTAAGAAACTTGGTAGTGACATTCCTCGCAGTAAACAAAACCTCCTTCATTCCACATTTCACACTGAAGGCAGCCACTTCAAGAATATTCACTTCTTTGTTTCCGGCTATAGAATGCAAACATGGCTTTATTCCACGGTTTCCTATGAAACGAAATGTGAGTAGAATGTCTCTATCCCATGGAACACCTGGTATTAGTCAATCCTCTGTTGAAAGCACTATATCACTAACGGATTGAAAAACATATTTATTTTATCAACCATGACAAGCAACAGGATTTTTTTTTTTCTTTGCAACATTATAGGTGCATGGTGAGGGGAAAAGAGATGCAAAATTTTGCTCAAGATCTTCTGAGAGAGTTCAGATCTCTGCGAGTACAATATAATTATTAGCCAATACTTAAAAATCACATGTAAAGAGAGCATCGCTCTAGGTCAGGTCCTAAAACTTAGACCTAACCAAGGCAAAACAAATTGAGATTTCAGGGGCAGCTGAATCGACACTAGATAGGGATTTGGTTAGATGGTGGAAGCTGTTCACAGCCCAGTGGAATGTACTGCACTGCTGTAGCCCTACCAGCTCTGACATCTCTCTGGCCATGTCAACATTTGGCCTGCTGGGAATGGTGGTTAAGATTCAGTTGTGAGTGTTGGCACCATTTTAGTGATATTTGCTGGAGGCAAATGCTGTTCAAATGGTTGACATAAGCTTTTCTAACTGTGGGGTTTTTTTCTTCCAATAGCTACCACTTGCTAGAGGAGTAAGTCTGAAATGGGAGTTCTGTGGTGTGTATCATCAGGAAAGATACAGCCTTAAAAGGATGATTTGGGATGGTATTGTAATGGAAAATTCTGCTCATTTCCCTTTTCCGTAAGTACAAGTGAACTTTACTGATCTATGGACAGGTCACAGGAAAGAAAGCATTTGTAAAAATGTTCACAGGGAATAATCCTGCAATAATAATCAGCTAGACGATCTGTGTGGAGAAAGAGGAATTAAAGGAATAAAAATGTTAACATTCTCATGACTGTTCTAAAAATCACACACAATCCTTTCAGAATATGACAAGATGCATCAATTTTCCCTTTTTGAAGACGTTTCCCGACAGTGATGACATTTTCAAATGATTAGAAGTATACATGATACACCTTGATTGCTCACCTCTACATTACCTGGGATAATCTTAACAAAGGAGATGCTGCATCAATAAGCAATCTTCATTCTCTGCTGTTGCCTTCATTAAAACAGATGATAAGACAAGGCCATCCTGTAGAACTACAAAGAGTTTACTTTATTAAAGAGGAACTTAACTGAATGACCTAATGTTATGCGCAGAGACAGATATTATAGAGAAAGGAGAAAATGCAACACTGGTAAATTATTGGTAAGTCTGTACTACCTGTGTGTTTCTATTCCTAGTTTATTTGTAAGTTTTGTACCAGTAGTATACAGAATTTTTCAGTCATCTCTGATTTATAAGACAAAAGAATTCATGGAGCCCTTGTGTCATGAAGCCTCATCATTTATTGAAAATCTTAGGCTGCAGGTTTAGGCACCTGTAAGCTGGCAGTGCTGCTAAAATCACAGCCGTTCCCATGCACAGCTAATGATGCCCATTCCTCTGTTCTGCTGACCTGCAACATGCCAGAAGCAGCATTTGTGAGGCAGAGGCTAAAAGCAGCTGAGGGAATGAGTTTGTCTGAAATGCAGAGACAGTTTGTGCTCAGCTGTCTTTCAGCTTGTATCAGTCTCCTGATCCCAGCTTATGGCACAAGCACACAAACACTGCTGCTGGCTCTGGCTGCAAGGTCACACCAGCCTGGAGAGGAGCAGCCAGCAGCTAAGACGCCAGAGACTTCTCCAGCAGCACGGGTGGCATAGATGCACCTCGAAATACAGCTTTAATATTCTGACATACTTCTGTGATCTCTTCCCTCGAGTCTTTTCTATGTAATGGAAGCTAACATTATTACAAACAAAATGTAACTATTAATTAGCTAAGTATGTCTAACAACGGCATTATAATGACTCAGAGATGTATTTAAGCTTGGCATTCTTTTTTTAAAGTAGTGAGTGTGATTCAGGTTGCTTAACTGCATACCTTAAAAGCTGTAATTTTCAGAATACTTAATAAGTCTCATGAAAAAAATGGTGGCCTCAGTGCACAAAGAGAAGACATGGAAGACCTGGATGTGGATGAGCCACAGAGAGGTGAGATGTCCTGGCTGACATCACTCAGTGACCGTAGCAGAGCTCAAGGTAGAGTTTATTTACTGGGATGAGCATTTGGAGTGGCTGACTGATGGATATACTTCTCCAGACAAGAAACTGTATTAGTTTACTCCCTGGTCTCCCTATAGTCACTATAAGGAATAGCTTAAAAAAGTACAAACCTCACCAACAGCACATGATATAGTTCAATCAGTTAAAAAATAATAAAACTTTTCCTATAAAAGTCAGGGAAGAAACTCTCATCAACATAGTTCAGAACAGGAAAAAAACCAGTAGTCTATGAGGCTTGTATATGTGCTCTGTTTATGGAAATCTTAGCGGTATGAAACATATGGTAATGTCACATGGAAAGATATATTTCAAAAAAATATTTGTTAAAGGAATAAGCCTGTCAAGGGAAGAGTTAGTGATGGAGCTCTTTGAACAATGTTAAATATTTCAAGCCAGACTTGCCCTCATTTTGTAACTTCAGCCCTTATTTATGAGAATTACTTATTTAATAAAATTTTACTTTATTTTCTGGTACCTATCCAGACTTCTTGGAATCCTCTAAGATTTAACACCCAATCAGAAAATATAGCATTTCCCAGTAAAAAATCTTTATTCATTAAATTCCTTATTATGCATTTTCCTATTAGTAGATTCTCACAGAACCCTAAAGGAGGTCTGACAATAACACGCCATAAAAAATCAGCTAAGTCACCCATAATCTTCATCTCCTTCTCTTACAAACTTGCAGACTCCTTGAATACCTACAAAGATAAGAAGGACTTTGCAGCATGCCCTGAAGAGCAATGAATGTACAGCATGGGATAAGGTAGAAAACAGTTGAATAAACTACTCCAAAGTCAAGTCTTTTATCATCAGAAACTGCTCTTGAAACCAAATTGAATTCCTTTGAGGTTGATCGTTATCTGACTATGACAACCTGTAGAACAACTATGATGCAAAATCCCCCTTGAGAATGACTCCACAAACATGCCTAAAATCTCCATGTTAGCAATCCCTAAATCTCCAGTGTTGTCTTTCCAGCAACCTCTCAATCTCCATAAATTGCCAACAAGGTCTGCTTAAGCACAGCAGGTCACCAGGGCTGGTTCTCAGTGTTGTCATTCAAAGCAGTTCCCTACCTCTGATAGCACAGAAAAAACTGCAGCTTCTAAGAGCATACCTCCGGAAGCGCTATAATAAACAGCATATGCTCACACTAATCTATCTCTACCATCTCTCCTGCATATTGTTGGTGGCCAAACTGCCATCAACCTCGTACAGATTAAAATAGAAAATAGTCCAGGTTCTGCTGTCACAACTTTCTTTCAGTGCTTCAAGACATGGCTTCATGTTATCTCATGTTTTCCTCACGGAAACTAAAAGACAGGGTAACCTGTCTGTACTGCAGCTTGTAATTATGTTACATGTTTTCCTTGATGCTGAAACAAGCTTAAGAAGTTCTTCCACCTATCCTTGGCTGCTTGTTTCTACCTCTGCACACCCAAGGTTATTGGCCCTCCAGCAGGGGTGGTTCAGCAATCTGGATGAGGGGGCATGCTGTTCCCTAGAGCATGACATGACATATTAAAAAAAAAAAAAAAAGGTTAAAAAGTTGGACTTTACTGTTTAGAGGACATCTCCAATACTTAGGTGGAAAGTTTGTCTTCAGCTTCTTTGTTGTAAAGGAAGTGACGCTTACCTCTGGGACAGAGAACCTGCAGAAGAACTGCTGAGGAAAAGTGGCATATAAACCTAGAAGAAACTGTTTATACGGAAAAACTGCACATTGTGTCCCAGCATACTTTGTAATATTTGTATTAATTAAAGGCAGTTTCATGAAAAGTCATATACAATTTAAATAAATTAATATACAAGTGCTGCATCAAGGGAAGTTGCGATTAATTTTCTCTAGTGTTGTCCAACTTAATAGACAGGTGGGACCTTTCAAAAATGGATTTCCATATATTGTTGTTTTCCCCAAAGAATAGCATTAAATATTATGAATTCTGTGGGAAATACTATAGATATTAGGAAGTCTACAGGAAAAAAATTATGGCCCAGTTCTTACATCATGAAGTGCAGTTAACTCAAATATACTGCAGGACAGAGGATGTTAACTTAGTAGAAACAGAAGCAGTGAATCAGCAAAGTCTTGGGGAAAACGAAAAAGCTGTGAAAGAGTAGGATGTCTGGATGAACACCACATATGCATGACAACAGGCATTATTTTTGTTATTTGTTAATCTAAGTATGAAAACGCTTCAGAGGGGGTGAGCAAGGATGCTAAAGTCTTTTCAGTGACTCCTTACATGGTTGCTGAAACTTCTGCAGCTTCTTCTTTGTCCTGGTTTCTCTCATTCAATATTCTTTACTCACAAATGAAATCCCTCTGAAGACTTTATAAAATCCAGGAACAATATCTCAACTCATTTTTTATGTGCAAGGGTCAGGGGTGCCTCTCAGTGTGACTCCTTAAAAATGTTACTTGGATGTCAGGCAAGAGAATCCTGCTGGCTATTGGGTCCTGAGCTTCCCAGAATGTAAAGAGGAGATTTTCTCAGGCACAATGAACATTCACTGTATCCCTAAGCCAATGAATAAATAACACAAAGATAAAATCGATATAAACACCAATATATTTTATTTTACTGTTTATTTGTAGTTCAGATTTTGCTATTACTATATTTAAAGTTTATTAGTTAATTATTTTCATTATTATTTTATTTGGTTTAATATAAATATAAATTAAT
>NW_009635452.1:0-2980 GCF_000690535.1 Cariama cristata | reverse complement strand
ATGGCAAAATTGCCATAACAAATGAGCCAATGAAATATACCAACGAGGACATGATTTTGGTAAAAGACTTAGAGGGTAGGACAGATAAACAGTCAGGGATGTATACAACTCCTGATGAACAGATAATAGTTTCTTTCAGTGTGGTATGGAAAATGATTAAAGAACAACATCACAAAACTCATTGGCGCCTCATACAGATGCGTTGCATAAATAGTTGTCTAAGAAAATAATAAGCCGAAATTTGTACATAATGATAAAACAGGTTACACAACAATATGAGATTTGTTTGAAAAATAATACAAACACTACAAATAGAATACAAATAGGAGTAATTGGGAAAGGAAATAGACCTGGAGAACAGTGGAAAATTGATTTTTCTGAACTCCCAAGAAAAGGGGGTATTGGTACTTATTGGTACTAACTGACACCTTCTCAGGTTGGCTAGAAGCATTCCTGTGCGGAACAAACAAAGCCCGAGATATTACTTGAGTAATGTTAAATGAAATTATACCTCGGTTTGGGGTGCCAGCTGTGATCTCCTCGGATCAAGATACTCACTTTTGTGCACAAATAGTAAAACAAGTTAGTAAAATTTTGGGAATTAATTGGCAATTACACACATCATATAAACCACAAGCAAGTGGACAAGTAGAGAAAATGAATCACCTAATAAAAGAACAATTGGCTAAATGTGGGAAACTGCAGCGGGTCCGCAGATCCCTTGGCAGAGTATCAGGCAGTTGACCTCGACCAGATTCTTGTCGTGTCCATCTCAACAATGACAATTGGTGACCCCGACATGACAAGTCGGCAAACAAAGACTTCTGACCACAGGGCGAGGTACGGTGGAGACGGAGCCCAGCGGAACTTGAGAGCAGCGGGGATAGCTGCCTGGTCTGGACCTGAATTTGTCACCGAAAAAGGTGAGCCGCGGGGAACAGAACAATGGGGACTAGCCTCTCAAAAGAGGAGGAAGCTGTGAAGCTTGCTTTTCCATGTGGACCCTTCTATCAAAAAGAAAAGCACTAAAAGTGACTGGCCGTAACCTCCAAAGAATGCTATTATGGGGGCAACAACGGGGGTTTGAGGCAAGCTCTCCCGTAGCGTTCAGTGTAACTGCGTGGCAGTCCCTTGGGGAAGCGTTATTTGATGCTGTATCTAAAGGCGAGAAAGATGCAACAGATTTACTAACAATGTGGCAGGTACTGTTAGAGACTCTTAAAGACGTGGAAGCTGAACGGGATAAGGAGAGGAAAAAGGAAGACACTGGAATGATTAAAACTCCCCAAGAGACCTGTGAGTCACATAGTGCGACTCCACAAAAGGTTGGTCCTGAGGGTGTGTCCCTTCCAGAGGATATGGATTGTGATGAGGCGGTGGGTTACCCTGACCTAGGAGACGAATCCCTTGCTTCAGAGCAGTTAAAAGCAGCAGAGCACTCTTCACTTTACAAGCTGCCCTGGCAGCAGCTGCAGGAAGCGAGAGAAAAATATACAAATCCTCAGGTTGACATATGTCCTCTTCCTTCTCCGGTCAACCCCCCTGGTAGTAATGAAACTGTGGATGATGAAGCGCAGGTCCAATTGTGCCCCCCTTTACCAGACAGTGAGGAGGATGATGGCCCCCTGAAGGGTGGTGTTGGGGTCCTTACTGTCTCTTTAAGGCAGGGAGAAAGGCAAGGAGGACCGCAGTGCCGACCACCCTTGCCCTGGTCGTGGGAGTTACCCCCTGCTACCGTTATAGTTCAGCCGCGTAATGCAGTACGTTTTTGGGATCAAGTGAGAAAAAAGGCCCTGGAATTTGGGAACTGGGAATTGACTGAAGCCTTAGGACTGCCGATAGAAAAAGAAGGGGCTGTATCAGGGATAGCGGGGGGATAGCGGGGGTGACAAGTGTTTTCCCTGTGGAGCTCGCTCTTCCTGGGTCCAATCAGCCTAATCAACGTGTAGGTTGGTCATGGAAAGTTATACGAGATATGCAGAGTGCCGTAGCTAAGTATGGGCTGAATTCTTCGGTGGTGACGCAATTGTTACGGTTATTAAATTTAGACGCGCTGGTCCCCTATGATTTTCAGCATTTAGCTCAAGTCATGTTTCAGCCAGCACAACATCCAGTGTTTATGAACATCTGGAGGCAACTAACTGATCATCACACACTGCAAAATATGCATTTGCCTGATGGCCACCCCTGCCATGCCGTGGGCTCGGACGCGTTGATGGGGATCGGGCCGGTATTTAGCAACCCAGCTACGCAGGTGCAATGGCACCCTCAGATCCTTGAGCAAGTAAAGGGAATAGGCATGCAAGCTTTGTTTCGCGCAGCGGAGCTAGCAGAACCAAAAGCCAGGTATACAACAGTTAAGCAGGGATCCCGAGAGCCATTTTTACAGTTTGTGGAAAAGTTGCAAGGCCCAAGAGTTTGACAAGGGTCTCCGAGCTGTGCTGACTAAACAACTAGCTAGAGACGATGCCAACCCGGACTGTCAAAAAATTATTGAGGCATTACCCGGCGATCCGTCCCTAGAAGAAATGGTTACGGCGTGTGCCAGGGTTGGCTCTGTTGAACATAAAATGGCTGGACTCCCTACTGCTCTGGCCGCGCTGGCGGCCCTCCGTGTGAAAGATCAGACATGCTTTGGGTGTGGAAAGACAGGAGACATTAAGTCCGAATGCCCGATAGTGTGGGACAGAAAGGGAAAGTAGGAAGCCATAATAAAAAAGAGGGAGTAGTTAGTAGCTTGGTGACGACTATATGCAACAATTGTGGGAAGAAAGGCCATTTTGCTAAACAATGTAGGTCAAAGTATCATGTTAATGGGCAGTCAATCCAGGGAAACTGCAGGAAGAGCGCGAAAGGGCGCACGCAGATACAAATGCCCTACAGCCCTGGCAACCCCTTTGCGGGGGCAATGCAACAGCAATGCAACCCTCAACCTTATGTGACAAGTTGTCAGGGAAGACTGCCGGATCAGCAGGGCTGG
>NW_009635451.1:0-9784 GCF_000690535.1 Cariama cristata | reverse complement strand
CTCATCAGGGCCCATAGACTTATGGGGGTCTAAGTGGTACAGCAAATCACTAATCATCTCCTCTGGATTATGGGGGCCTCACTCAGCTCCCCATCCTTAACATCTAGCTGTGGGGGTTGGGTGTCCTGAGGACAACTGGTCTTGGTATTGAAAACCGAGGCAGAGAAGGCATTGAGCACTTCTGCTTTTTCCTCATTCCCTATCACTACACTACCCTCTGTATTCAGCATATGATGGAAACTCTCTTTGACCCTCCTTTTGCTGCCAATGTATTTATAGAAACTTTTTTTATTTTCTTTAACTACAGTGGCCAAATCAAATTCTAATTGAGCCTTGGCCCTTCTAATCTTCTCCCTAAACGACCTCACAACATCCCTATATTCCTCCCAGGTTACCTCAGCTCCCTTTCTGAGGTGATATGTTCTCTTTCTATCCCTAAGTTCCAGCCTAGGTTCTCCGTCTAAGTTCTCTGATTAACCAGGCCGGTCTGTTTCCCTGATGTCTTGTCTTTCTACACTTGGGGACAGTCTGTGCCTGAATATTAAGCAATTCCTTTTTAAATGATACCCAGCCTTCCTGGACTCCTTTGCCCTTCAGGACTATCTCTCAAGGGACTCTGTCAGTCAATATCCTGAACAGGCTAAAGTCTGCCCACTGGAAGTGCAAGGTGGAAGTTCTACTGGTGGCCCTCCTTACTTCACCCAGTATTGAAAACTCTAACATTTCCTGGTCACTATAACCAAGTCGGTCACCAACCATCACATCACCCACTATTCCCTCTCTGTTCACAAACAACAGGTCTAGCATGGCACGTCCTCTAGTTGGCACATTTACTAGTTGTGTTAGGAAGTTCTCTTCCACACACTCTAGGAACCTCCTAGACTGCTTCCTCTCTGCTACGTTGTATTTCCAGCAGATATCTGACAAGTTGAAGTCGCCCATGAGAACAAGGGCCAGTGACCGTGAGACTTGTGACAGCCTCATCTGCCTGTTCATCCTGGTTGGGTGGTCTAGAGTCTCTGAGATTAAAAGATTTCATTCAGAACAACTTGTTAGGAATACACAGCAGCTACAAGGACAGGACAAGCCCTGCACTTTCTTCTGCCTACAATACAAACATGTCTTATACGCCTGCCATACGCAGTTGCTCCATAAGAATTAAGGTGGCCAACGCTTTCATGAAAGCAGAAAGGCAGCTTCTGTCGGGTCAGTGTTGGCCAGAGCAGTGACAAACAGCTGCAAGAGCTGCCACACCACAGCTTGTGAAATGGGACCAAAGACCCCATCACTGTTACCCTCCTCTCTCGTCCCCATGTCTCACAACCGAGAGCTCTGACCTATCCAATCAAGAGCACCAAGCCCTTCCTGGCCTTGCATCTTCTCCCTGATCTATGACTTCTAGGAAGAGAAATGGCTGGGAGAGCCAGCTCAGAAACTGTCTGCAGGAGATCCACATAGCAAACAGGGAGATCTCTGTCATGAACTTCCTTTTATGCTAGAGCCTTCTTTCATACTAGATGCGTTTTCCCCTGTACTGCTTGCTTCCTTTCTTCAGAGTGTTTTCGTCCCTCATGAACCAATCCTGCATGTTCCTCTGCTTCTTCTCTGACCTTCATCTTAGCTCACTTTCATTAAATCTGCTTCTCCTTCTTTTGTGTTTGCTCCTACCAAATAGTAGGGGGATTTATTTACCATGTGTTTTGCAAACCATGGATCATTCACTGTGAACACTGCATCCTTCTCCACAGCTTTGTTTTGCCCATTTGAGCTGTGAGCTCTGGGGGCAAAGAGATGCATGCTGTGCTTGTCCAGCACAGAGAACAGCATAGACCTTAGACTACCTTCACACAAGTAAATTATCACATATATTTTCAATCAGTGCCAGAGTTGAGGGTAATTTACAGCATACAATTACTGTGCTGAAATCCAAAGCCACATCACTCAAAACTCTATGCTTGAGCAAACCTTTGCCTTGACAGGGTGAGGCCCTCCTTCACAAATTCCTGGCTCTGGGTGCCATCCCTGTGGCACCATACCCATACAGGGCCAGGTACAGCATCAGGTGCCTTTGCCTTGCCACCCACCCTGAGAGCAGACAGATCTGCAGGGCAGTGGGAGTAAACAAACCCATCTGACCTGTTGTCACATTTCAAGATCTGGCAAACTTCCTCTAAGGACATTTATGTGACTAACCAAGAGAACATGACAATAGTGATTGGCGTGTCCTCCCCTGCCTAAAAGCACAGCCTGATCATCACATAACTGAGTGAAAAAACACTATCAAAACTGATGGTACGATGCTGAGTTGCATTGCCTTGGTCCAGGGTAGGCACAAGTAGAAAGGAGGGAAATGGAATGCTTGGCTGGAGCATCACTCATTGACCCTTCCTCAAAGTCTTCTAGTAGCATGAATTTACCTGAAGGCAGACTCTGCAATATGTGGTGGGTATAACAACTGAAAACTAACCCCGGGAAAGGAAAGAGCAGTGCTGGGGGTGGCTGTGGATTTAGACACCCCAGCTCTTGAAGGACTGTTCAATTCGTTCCTTACTAGCACCTTCTTAAAGTATTTGGCAGATGGATGTCCACTGCCTTGAAACTTTCAAAAAGCATTTTTGTGAAGTGACAGGTCACTAGAGAGCTGCTGTGGCCTACATAACCTGAAGTAAGCTCCAAAAGTAAACTCTACTGTCATCTGAAATTTCTATCATTAAGTTAATCAAAAATGTCCATTCATTTCTACAGGAATACAATATGAGTTAATAAATCCACTGAGACAGTCTAGTCAAGAGACTGTGCATATAGGACATGTCAGAAGAACTGAAGTTAGCTATGATCTAGATTCACAAGGGCTGACAAGAAACCACAAAATGCCAGAGCAGTGTACAGTAATCTTTAAATGAAATTCATCTTTCAGCAGAAAAACACATTAAGGATGGTAATTCAATGATAAAAGAGGCAGGCCAGAACAGGTTCAGATGCTGAATATTTCACAACATAACTTAATTAAAACAGGAGTGTGAGGCTGTTAATTGCTTTATAATAGTTCAGCTTGAAATGAGGTCTGTTGTGAATGCCGTTATAGTTTATTTGTTTATATTATTATAATCAAAAAATGTTACATCAACCTAATGCAAATATACAGTTTTCACTGGTCTTTATTGTGTTGGGTTTTTTCTTCTTTCAATCCTTTCTTTGTGCAAGTATGCAAAGGAAAGAACTGGGAGGAAGGGTCATAAATTTAGGTCAGATCAGATGATTCAGTAAGTCTCATGCGGGTTTAAGTCTTATTAATAATTTTAATACATTCTTCCTTGACAACAATGATTTCAATCACTGCTCCTTTAAAGTACCGTATGACGTAAAAATACACGGACTTTTAAAGGAATGGAACATGCTTCTCATACAAAGAAGGTAAATTATGTCACCCTTTGGAAATTACAGCACATAATCTAGAACAAAAAAGAAAAATACATTTGTAAGTACAAATACAAATGTACTTTGTTGCATAACTATCTCATGCCATACGAAGTGTATAGAAATATGTTATTGAAGAAGAACACAATAACATTTTAAATAAAAATGTACTAATAAATGTATATTTATAAATATATTACACACACGACACACAGCCAATTAATATTTCCAAGGTCAGGGTACACAAAATGCTATGCTAGTGCATAAAGGTACTGTAAGATTTTCTATTGTTTGAGAGCTTTTATAAAAGAAAAAAGGATTCCTCAAATTTTCTGAGCTACAGTGGGAATGAGAGGAAGATTGACTTTTAGTGTCTTTTTTAAAGACATCAATATAAAAAAAATTCTTTAAAAAAGTTGAGAAATATACATGTCCATGTGTGTCCAAACACTTGATTATGAGTAGTACTGATTCTTAACTGCTTGCAGCATTATTATTAGCAATGTCATGTGAATCAATTCCAGCTTCATGCATTGCAAGATGTATAAAAAAATGTTTGAATGCAACATTCAAAGAAAATGCATAAAATGAGCAACACAGACCAAACCAACCAACTGAGAATGGGCAGAACTGCAAGCTGGTCATGGCAAATAATTAGCAAAAGTTACAAACTGTTAACTTCAGGCAAAAGGACAAAAGTGTTGAAATTATACAGAAAAAGACATCAAAAGTCAAGGGTGCTGTATTTACTTCAAGTAACTTTCATAAACATGGTAAGTGCATCTTCTGTGGTAAGAGTTGTAAATATGGGAATTGCTGTCCTGGAGGCAATCTTTGTTAAACCAGTGTAGTTCTACAATTAAAAAAAAAAAAAAACAAAAACAAAAACTGGCTAGTATTAACCTCTAAGGGAAGCTCAGTACCACTTAAGCATTGCAAACCCCATCTCTGACATGCTGTTGCTAAGAACCATGAACCATGCCAGCAACTCTGGAAAAAGAATTTACATGGACATGCCTAAAAACACCCTTTCTGCCTGTGTCAAAGGCACCTTGGTGGCATCCAGGTCTGGGCGAGGCTACCACTGAACCACATGTAAAACCAGCTGTGACAGTGGGGGAGGTTTTCAAGCCACCGTAGGAAGGGTGAGATATTTTACAAGAAATGAAAATTAATTTGGTTCGAATAAATTGGAGAAACGGAAAGCAAAGGCATGAACAACAGAAGCTATTAAGACCGTCAAAAGTCATACTGTCATGAGAAAGTCATGACCAGTTACACCAACGCTCCTCATATTTAATCCTTAAACATGTAAGTACATACACAGGCTTACACATACAGCATACTTTGGTGGGGCGATAGCATGCGTCCTCGCACCTGGGGCAGTAATGAAGCATGTAAGTATCTTGGGTTAGCAAAGGCCCTTGGTTTGCTGTTGGCAGAGGACCTCTGACAGGCACATGTTCCTAACAGCAGTATGCTGACCTACAGAGCTGGATTGGTGGCAAACGCCTTTGAACCAGTGTGATATCCCCACCTACAACTGCCTGTAGTAACTCTGCAGATAGATAACTTGTTTCTAAATCATCCTATTTATGAACATAATGGACCAACATAGTGGATGAGCAGTATCTGGGAATTTTATTTCAGTCAAATTACGAATGCCTGAAGCATTGTTGTTACAGTGTTCCCTGATTTATTTAATAAACTGACATGGACAGACTGACTGATGAAAATAACCATATACAGAGAATAACCTCTTTGTAAACCACTGAGGAAGAAATCCCAGAATAGATTTATGCAAGCTGCTCAGCATCATAACACTAGGAAACAGCGGAGGGTCTTTTTGTTTCCAAATTGCGATAGCATCATGTTTATGGATATAGCTGAATGAACAGTGATGCAGATCTTTTCTAGGGGATTATTCTGATCTCCTGCTTTTAGATATTACAAAGTGCAGTCATATATTTCTTAGCTACCATGCACCCATTGCTAGTGTAGTCTGCTGCTTACCATCCCATCATTTCAGATCTAAATCTTGCATGGCTTTAAGTCTCCACACTTGAGTCGTCCATAAGTAATATACAAATGTAGGAATACACTCTTCCAAACAATAAAAATTTGGAAAAAAATGTCACCTTAAGTATTAAGTCAAGGAAAACTGATACTCATTTCAGCAAAAACCTTAGTGAGTGAAAATTAAAGCCCACAGCTTTCTTGCATTTCCTTGTGCATAGCAGTGCCTTTGTCCATTGATTTACCCTAAGGAAAGGAGATAAAATACATTCCCTTCCTATTCCAGAGAATCCTGCTGTATTCCAAGCCTAGAATTAGTTTGGTTCATATGGATAAGAGAAATCTCTCTCCACGCCTCATTTCCCAAATTTATAAGGGATGCTGGAAACAATTACTTAAGAAAGCATCTTCAGTAACTTCAGACAGACAGGATTTTATATACAAAAGTGTTTAGGCAAAGCTATTTTTCCTATGGAAGTCAGGATTTTAATGCATACAAGGGCATATCTGTGTAAATAAGAGTGTCTGCTATTCATTATCTGTTCATCAACATTTGCTATTCATTACTCATCTGTTTACAAATGTAATGCAGTCAGAAAGCAGAAATAATACTATATGACCTTGATGACCAAACATACACCAGAAACAACAAATAGTAAATAGATCAACAGAGCAGTTCATCTTATGGGATAAAATTTAGGCACAGAAGACATTCTGCAAAATTTGTGAAAATAGCCCTGATGGGTCTGTAGAAAAACAATGTGGTTCAAAAAGAATCTGTAAACAGAAAAAAAGGAGCTAAGTTTGTGAATTAACCTATTTGCAATGAACATTTCATCTTAGACTTTTACCGTTTGGAACAGAATAAATGCAAAGACAATTAAAAGAAATGTCTTGTGTTCATGGATTTCATTCACCATGTCCAAGACCATGTGCATACAAGATGTATGTCTGGGTATGAGACACGCTTTTACTCACCTGTGACTTGTGTCAGATGGACAGATCTGTTCCTGGCAGCTAAACAATATTTTTAAATCTGGATCACTACCTGGGCAGTAAATTAGCTGAGAATCTAAAACTTAAATACATTGGACTGGTGGCTTCTAGTTGCACCTTCTCCAGCGTCAGAAAATTTTCTCCTGTGAAGGCAGAGGGATTGTGTATCCTTATGTCAGTGGGGTAGAGCATGGTACAAACTGTGCTCTTGTGGAGGGTGTTTTTTGTTGGACATTGGACCAAGTCTGGATTTTAAATCTTTTTTTAATAGTCTTAAAACAATAGCAAAATTACTATAAGGTTTTTTTAAGAATCGAAATTTTCCTAATTTACCTGCTTAGACCTGCTTTCTTTTCAAGCAGATAGAAGGACGCTAGGAAAAAGAAGGTGAAAAAGTAAAGCAAACTTCAACACTTTTTGTAAAATATATATGAAAATTCATGAAGGGTGGTTGCCCCTCTTTAGAAATACTGTAATTTTTCTCTGATCTTTCAATAGTCCTAATGACTATACTGACTAGTCCATCGTGGATATTAATTATTAGCAAACAGATCTACCACAGAGGCATCTAGAAACTCTCACTAACACTGCAGCCCTGTTGCTCCAACTGCTGTACAGGCAGGTAGAAATAGGCTGCCCACATAACAAAGAGTTAACAACCTATGGCAAGATCAAAGCAATAGCTGCATCAGTACTATAAGTGGCTATTTGCTTTAACTGTCCCTAAATTATCTTATCTGTTTTTCCAAATAATCACCTCTAATTAGCTGCTTTCTTGCAGACATCACTGCAGAGGTAGGCCATGGAGGCAGAACTGAAGGAAAAAAGTTTCACAACCATCCTCCTGGCAGGATGGACAGTAGTGGAAGGTCCTGGCATATTTGTGTAAGAATTTGATGTTCCATGGCAGTAAAATAAATAGTCAGGTCTTCCTTTGTGGTCAAGATTACCGTTCCCCATTCCTATCCCATCCCCTCTGCCGTCTTCACCCCAAGGATTTTTTTTCCATCTCCATAGGGCCAGCACCCCAGTTGCAAACTCAATGGAACCTAATCCAAAAGTGCCCCAATTGCTAAGGCATTTTGTTGTCAATTTAATTTTTTGGCACCTGCAAACATTTTAACCACGTCTGGCACTGATGCTTCTCTAGAAATCTAGAAGTGGAAATCTACTGTAGCAAGTAGACAAAGGATCAAAGGTTCAGGGCACTTTGCATAAGCTTTCAACAGGGTAGGCAAACCATTTGGGTCTGCAAAACTTTTCTAAAGAACTTGAAAGATCAGGCTGCCTCCTGCAGTTCTCTGAGTGTACCAAAAGCCTCTAAGCAATGCCGCCTTCTCTGCTTGAGTTAAGGAACCAGATAGCAAAAATTCTTCTGACCATAATATTTCCCACCTCTAGCACAGTATTGCAAAAACAGCCCCCTTGGTAGTATTTCAGCAGTTCTGCCTTCAGTTCAAGCAGGAACCATGAAATGCATAAAAAATTTTTACAAATAAAGTAAAACTAACTGCTAGGAACCCTAACAAATGGTTTATGGTTCAGCTTCAAGTTTTGGGCAAAGCTGTGGAGTGATTTTATGCATGGAAGAAAGATTCATGTTTGAACTCACCTTATCTAGTTTGCCCTTCCTGAATTAAAAGTTACTGTCTAAGATATTCAGAAACAATTGCATTGTATTATGAATTTGATGTGCTTGGTTTGTTGAAAAATGTGACCAATTGTGTATTATAATGAAGCTTATTATTAATGGACTGTACTTTTATATCCTTATTTTTTCCTCCTCGGAGGATAGCAGAGTTCAGAATCCGATAACATGTAAACTGCATTTTCCTTTTCACACAGGACAGATTTCAACTTCTGAACCAGCAGTCAACAGATTTGCCCAGCTGCTGGGAAAAAAAGTAAGTATTTATGAAGAAAGGCATAATAAGATCAGAGGGAAGCCTGTCATAAAAATGCACATCGCATAATACATGATGGATCAGTTCTATTATTTAACTTTTGCATAGATATAACAATACAGAGATATGCTAACCATCATAGTCAGCATTAATTTACACTGGGAAAAATAATTAGAATCTCACTTTTTCTGAAGAATGGAGTGAAAATGTAAACAATGTTTCCCTCTAGGCAAGTGCTTTATCAAGTTGACAGGTGCATTTGAATTTCCGTGGGTGGGGGACATAATAGGTTATTTATGTGTCATTTTAATAGAAAGACCCAACCATCAAGATGGACAGGAGACTTTATCAGTACTGCTGTTTGCAACTAATCCACCAATTTAATACCCCATGAAAATACCTGCAACAAAACCTGGACATTTTTCTTTTCCACTCCATTATAGGCAAATCAATATGGGTGCTATTCATCTCAAATCTTTGGCTCAGTAGGTGCCCACTACACAGAGTTCCTCACAGCACTGGTGCATTGGCACAGCCACGTAAGCACAGAGACTGACTTGTGGTGTAATCAGTGACTACAAGACAGGATCACAAGAGTGTGCTTGGATCACTAGTTCACTCCCAAATACAAATAAGAAAGCAAAAAAAAAATCCCAAACTTGTTGCTTTTTTCTTTTTTTCTTTTTTTTTTTTTTTTTGAGAGGAAGGAGATGACAACCCACAAAGTTGTGGCATGGGCCCCTGCAGGGTGTCTCTGCCAGTCAAGACTTCTGTGCTCTCTGCTTTACTTTCTTCTCGGAGCATGAAGCTTCCTACAGTAATGGTAGTTGTTGCATGGACCGAAGCAGTGAGAATCCTGAACTGAATACTGCAGTACTGTTTCATGTCATGGCTGTGGACTGAGACCTGTCTTGTGCAAGGTGCTGTGAGAACTCATGTGCAGAACAAAAAGACAGCTCCACCCCACAATTCAGGTACAAACAAGACCCGATATTGCCAGACACTTCAATATCCCATCAATCTAGTGACAGATTTGTCTTGGAAACCTTGACTTTTGATCAAGGTTACAAATTTTGCTAGTCTCTTTAGAACTGATTTTTTTCTGTGTGGATGTAGTATTCACATCTACACAAACATGCACATACCTTATTGTTAACTTAAAAAAAACTTGCTTAATTATTATACTAATTATTAAGTATACTAGTACAGACAGCAGCAGGTTTTATTTTTAACACTGAAAAAACCCAGCACAACTTTTAAGAGTTTTTGATTACTGTAATTGTATTTAAAGTAGACACTTCCTAACTTTCACGAACAAGTGGCATCTCCTTAGTTGTGAAATAGCCATAAGCCAGAAAAACATTATGCGTCTCCTAGATGTAATAGATTTATTTACATAGATTTGCCATGAAAAATAAAGGTGCTTGTCCTGGTTCGGCTGAAACAGAACT
>NW_009635450.1:0-3231 GCF_000690535.1 Cariama cristata | reverse complement strand
GGGGAGGGGGGGCGAGGGGAGCTATGTACCGTTAAAAGATGCATTTCAAACCTGACAGCTGGGCTCTGCTTGTGCCCTGAGGAGACAGTGATGTACACATGCTTTGAGCTGGGCTGTCTATTGATGCAAATTCAGATGCGAGGGGGCGGGGGGGAGGAGGGCATGGCACAGAGATCCCCCCTGGGTGGGAATGGAAGGGGGAAGATTTCCAGGGGCTTGCAGGGCCTGAGGGGGACAAGGATGCCTGTGATGTCTCTGGGATTCTCTCACTTCTGCACCCTCTATGCAGGCTTCTGTGTCAGCCAAATTGGTTTCTGCAATGGCCAGGTTTTCCATTGTTCTGTCTGTGATCTGTAAGGGGGGTGAAGGGGGAAGGAGAGTGAGCAGGGGGAGCAGGATGGGGACCCCATCCCATCCACCCCAGTGGGTGCTGGTGGGACTCATCTCCACAATCAGCACAGCATTCTCCGAGAGCATCAGCTGCTACCTGCACAGTGTCCAGGACCTGCCCAAAGTGCACAAGAACGAACTTTGTGGCTGGGAGGGAGGTGAAAGCTCAGCACTGGGTGGTGCTGGTGTCCCCCTCAGATGGCCCCAGTCACACCATGCCACTGTCCCCAGCATCCCTTCCAGCCTCTCACCTTGCTTGTGCAGGGCCCCAAGGGTCACCAGTCTCTCCTGAGGCGGACTGTCCAGTTGAGGTAGAGACAGCAGTGAGCTGCTGCAGGCAGATCCCAGCGTTAGAGTGGCCAATGGAGAGGTTCTTGCCTCCTTCTTGCGCTTTCCAGAGGTGAGAAGGTCAGCGCAAGTTGGGGAAGAGAGGAGAGAGGCAGAAAGTTAGGTTTGTCCGATGAATGGGCCACCATCGCCCACGTCCCTGTGCCCAGGGCAGCTGCCCGTGTCACGTGCCAGCCCTGTGCAAGGACTTAGGAGCCATACTGGGGGGGGGGTACAAGTGTGGAGGCAAAAGTGCAGGGTCAGTGGCTGTGCAAGCAGGGGCAGAAGTGGGTGGCAATGCCCTCCATGGAGTTGGCTCAGTGACCTAGGGTCCCCACAGCCCACCCTTCCCCAACTGCCCTGGCTCACACCCATGCTTAGTGCCCAGGCGCTTGTCCCTGAACTTCTCATGGGCAAGCATCGGGGTTGATGATGAGGTGCTCCACAAAGATGCTGATGAGCTCCTGCATGTGGTGCCCAGTGTTAAGTACGAGGCAGCCATGAAGGTTTGTCAGCAGAGCTGCTGCCTCTCTGCTCCAGCCTTTAAAGAAGCTGTTAAAGCAGGGTAATGTTCACCACTTTGTTACTACTAATGAAGCAAAGTCCTCTGTGAGGGGGTGTCTTTACGGGATGCTTAAAACCAAGATGTGGCGCTATTTTACAGCCCACAACATTTTTTGCTACATTGATGTGCTGTCAGAGTTTATGAAGAGCTGTAACCAGAGCTTCCACAGCGCTGTCAGAGCCATATCTGTGGATGTGAACACTTCACACTCAGCAAAGATTTGGAAAACCAGAGATGGGGGTGTTTGAAGGTAAAGAATCTGCGCCTCTGCTCCAAAATGGAGACCACACCAGGGTGTCTAGAACAAATGAGAGATTTGAGAAAAGTTATGAACAGATGTTCACAGTAGTAGTGGAAACTGTGAGAAGGGGACAGATGCCTGTGTACTGCTTAAGAGGCATTCCCATGCATCCTGTCACTGGATATCAGGGAGAAGAGCTCAGCACCTCCCTCTCCACGTCCCCTTCTCAGGAAGCTGCAGAGAACAACGAGGTCGCCCCTCAGCCTCCTTTTCTCTAAACAAGACAGACCCTGAGTTCTCTGCAACTCCTCAGGGGACACTCCTTACAGTCCTGTCACTAGCTTTGTTGCCCTCCTCTGGATGCATTCAAGGATGTTCACACCCTTCTGACATTGTGGGCCCCAGAACTGCACACCATATTCAAGGTGAGGCCAGACCAGTGCAGAATACAGCAGAATCATCTGTTTTGACAGACTGGTTATGCTGTGTTTAATGCATGTCAGGATGCGGTTTGCCCTCTTGGCTTCTTTGTGGAGAATGGAGAGCCCCTACAGTGCTCAGGAGAATGCCTGCTGTAATTGTTTCACAGGGAAGAAAACAGCAGTCTTAAAAACCCACCGCTGCCTTGGATAGCCAAGCCCCAAACTCAAGTACTTAGAAATATTAATAACCGGAATCAGTATACCTGACATTAGGAGGCCATTTATATATATTTAAACTAATGTATAGAGATAGCTGTTTTGATGGCTTGATTAACTGTTTGAAGATAGGTACTCTGTGAAGTATTCTGGGTGTGTCAGCTATGCCATCTGTCTTCAGATCTTGTCATTTTTAAATCAAGGATTTGGGATGAACAGTGCGCTGTTGTACCAAGGACAGTAAGACCTTTCTCAGTCAGCTCCAACTCGGGCCTTATTTCAGTCAGCTTTTATAAGATGATAATTGCTGTACCGTGAACCTAACCTCTGAATATTCCAAGTGTTCATTTGAAGGCATGTGAAATTCCCCCCAAATTAGGTAGCAAATATCTTCTTGTCATTGACTTGCCAAGAAACAAGAGAAAGGCATTCAATGGGACCTAAAAAGCACAAGTATTCAATATTTTTGAAAAAAAAAAAAGTAATAATGCTTAGTGAAATCGTGAAATCAACTCAAAACAATACTAAAGTTAATCACAAATTTGTAAATTATTTGGGTTTTTGTGGTGATCCATATATTCTACATGTCTGTAGACATGTCTTTGGTTTACTGAAGAAAATCAGAAGCCAAATTCTCAGCCAAGAAAAAGGCATGTCAGCACTTCTTATACATGTTTCTTTCTGGTTTCCTTTTACAGAATCAGAAATTAATTATTATATTAGCAATATTTAATTAGTGGAAAGACTAGCAAATAATTCGGTTTTCTGTACGTGACACTCAAGTTTCATTTTCAATAAACTTTTAGAGTGTATCAGGCGTAATCACTTTATGCAGACAGCAACATACAAGTCCTTCAACAGGCCGAAGTCCACCTGTAAGGGCTGCTGGTGGCACTTAACTCACCACAGAAATGGGAAGGTAGAAGGCGCTATAGGAGCTGGTCCCTCTCCTGGTACAAGCTATCAAAGTCCTGGCAGGAAGGTAGTTTTGTGAGAATTTGGAGTTTAACACAGACTTAGATCAGGGGATTGCCTTTTTCAGGCGTTTCCAGCTGATGATGGCAGCGAAC